>NC_064858.1:95679482-95724482 GCF_024139225.1 Suncus etruscus
AATTGTCCTTCCCTGCTGAGAGCTGTTAGCCTGTTTCTGTCAGTGATAAGTGCTGCACCTGGAGCCATTATATGTAAAAAATTCCATATACAAATACCCACTGGAAACCCTGAAGCTACTGTAAAGAAGACTGAAGACCTATGTATTATGCCAAAGTTTAATACCATGAAAATGCCTAAACCTGAGAGAAATCGATGAATTTTCACACATAAACATTCAAAATTAGGCAGAATAGCTAACACTTGAGTATTCAAGCAAATATTGCCTAAATGGTTTTACCTTTTAGCAACAAAGTGTGTGTGCAATACTTGCTTTATTAGGCAATTGTAAAGGTTATATAAGTATCTTATTTGGTTTATTTTGGGGGGCACATTTGGTGGTACCCAGGGCTTACTCACTGTACTATCCAATAAGTCATCTTTTTTTCATTTTTTATTTATTTGTGTGTGTGGAGGGGGTTGGGGCCACTCCCAGTGAGGCTCAGGGGTTACTCCTGGCTCTGTGCCCAGAAATCGCTTCTGGCTTGGGGGACCATATGGGACAGAAGGGGATCAAAACACTGTTCATTCTGTTATCTTCTTTTAAGTGGGATGAGGTTAAGCTGCACCCAGTGGTGTCCAGGGCTTACTCCTGGATCTCTGCCCAGGATCACTCCTGACAGTGCTTAGGGATTGACTGTGTGCTTGTTCTCATTTTCACTACATTTAACCTTCTATTTTCCAAAATTTTAATTCTTTAATTTGATGGTGGACATTTTCCTGGCAATGCCAGGGTTACACCCAGAAATAGTCCATTCATCTATGCGGTTATTAGATTGGATCCAGTGGATCCCGCAATTCTGGGGCCATCAGGCTCCTCCCTACCTGGAAGTGCTAGGCAGGGGCCATGAAGTGATAAGGCTCAAACTCAGAAATTCCCAAAAGCTGCTCCATTCTCCAGCCCCTTGATCCATCTCCCCGTCCCTATTCCATAGTTTCAAATCATGTGTCAGGAACATATAATAATAAAGATACAATTTTCTACTAAAGTGGATATAATTTCCAGATCATGATTACCTCATGTGGAATCCCTGTGTTTTTAAATACCTTTCTTTGAAAGAAACCATCAGGTCTTAACAAAAGAGACAGAGACCTTTTTGCTGGTGAGTGATCTCTCACCTGGGTGGTGCTGCTCTTAGGCACCTGGTGAAGATGCATGATGTGCTGACAACAGGTTGAAGAGTGACTAAGTTTACTGGCTCTTTCTCATAAAAATATTGTCCCTTCACTACTAGCTATGACAGAGTCTGGGTTTGGTTCTCTTTCCATATCTTCAAGGTGTGCCTTATTTTATTCCCAATGTAAGCAGGGAAGAGAAGAGATCCCACCTTTGAGTTTCTTTACAATACTCACAACCATGACCACTCATCATGGCATTCAGTTTCAGAAACATATCTCTCTAGATTATGATTAGGTCTAGTTGGAAAAATAGGTGTTATCTTCCTTCACTATATGATGACAAGTTTGGATCATTGCAAGTAAAAGGGGAACTTAGGATTGATCAACTTATGTCCTGTTCTTGGTATAAAAATAAATTTAGAGGGCTGAAGAGATAGCACAGCAATAGGACGTTTCGTTTGCCTTGCAAATGGCCAACCTAGGACCACAGTGATTCCAATTCTGGCATCCCAGATGGTCCCCAGTGCCTGCCAGAAGCGACATCTGAACAGAGAACCAGGAGTAACCCCTGAGCGCTGCCGAGTGTGGCCCAAAAACCACCAAAAAGAAGCAAAAACAAAAGAATTTACTTCTTTTTAGGAGAGACCCCTCAAGTGGTGCTCAGGAGCCCCAGAATCTCTCCTGACAATTCTTGGCCAACTAGGCTGAGTGGCTAAATGTCAGGGCCTTAGGATGCAGTAATACTCAAACCCTGAGGTGCTGGCAATTACCTGGGATGGCCCAGTACTACTCAAGGATCTTTAGGGTTGCACTTGGTGATGATCTATTCTATGGTGCTAGGAGTCGTTTCTAGGTAGGCTGCATGCAAAACATGCACCTTAACTATGGTACTGTCTCCCCAGATCTAACTTTCTTTTCTTTATATATTAACCAGCTACTAAAAAGCAAGTTCCCACATCTTTCCATTCTATGTCATGTGCAGTTATCTAGGAGATATTTCTTAAAGAATCATAGCTGGAAAACAAAAAGAATCACAGCTGAAATATCTAGACCTATAATGCCCATTGTAAAGAAGAATATTATTCCAATTTTCATTTTTCTCCAACTGGAGTATGCAACAAAAATAAATATTAGAATGATTTCAATGTAGAATGTTTCTAAAATCTTATGGGAGGGGATGAGGGAAGAGTTTGAAAAGGTGTGTTCAAACCTATCATTGCTATTTTGGTGCAGAGGAGGACATGAAACAGATGAATTATAATTTACTATGAAACATAATATCAAAAAAATGCACGAATTATTGTTATCAGAAAGCAGACACACTTTTCCTTTAAAAGCTTGTTTTAGAGTGAATAGGAAACCAAGAACAAAGTTCATGTCGAAAGCAATACATAATAGAAGGAAGAAGATTTAACCAAAAAAATCACATTCCTCTTATTTTGTCATACTGAATAGGAAAAAAAATTCAAATGACATATATGTGAAGCTAGTATAAACAAATTCAACCTAAAATTGTATGTGTTGCTATCATGATCACAGATAGAACAAATAGTATATTTCAGCAGTTGACGAGCTATTTCATAAAACTATGAGCAATTTAGGATTTACCTAATCTGTTGGGCCCTGTCACACATTCCTCAAAGGTTTCTATATGTCCAAGATTCCAACCAGCCCATGTTTTCTCTCTAGGCCAAACAGAGAACAGAGAAGCTAGTGTTCCACTTACGTGAACTTTTGAAGTCTTTCTTTTTCAGTCTCCTCCTCATCATGGTTCCACGTGGACTAGTGGAGTAGAGGCTTCGAGGTAAAGTCCCCATGTTCAGAGAACTTAGGCTGTATGCACTCATGGAGGTAGGAGAGAAGGATGAAGACACCAAAGCTGCTGTAAGAGAGTGAAAACTTGGCACAGAGAATTCTCAGGCGGGCATACATCTGCTACATTTGCCAGCCAGTAACAATCCAGAAAGACACATGTGATGCCGAGCAATGGCCAGTTAGTTCCCAACCACACAGCGATCAGGTCTCAGGAGCCACAGAAATAGCACTTTCGAGTTGTTAGTCACAAGAACCTAGAAATGCCCCCAGGAACTCTACCACCCTCAGCAACACAATGGAACACAGAGGGGCTCTTAGAATTGTGCTTTAGACAATTCCCCAAACACTGAAATGAGTTTCACCAGAGACAACAATTTCATGCATCTACCTTCATAGCTATTTCAGGACATGAATTTCACACGTGATTTTACATACAGTGTACCTTAGGACCATTTTAAATGGTTAGTTCCCTACCACAGAGAAAACATTCTGAACACTTGCCTCTTTCTCAACCACACACGCTTTTCAATAATAAAGAGAAAGACAAGAGATGCCAGAATGAAAAGTTGCAATTATATATATGAAATATATATATTTCAAATATATATATGAAATATATGAAATAATGAGCACAGAACAGAAGACTCATGAAACCCAATCCAGAATGGACGAGATGAGGAAGGAATGAGAAGGATATAATTTCAATAAAAGACCAGGAGGAGAAAGCCTGGAACATTACGAGGGCTGTTGGGAGGTGGTGCTTTCGGGAATGGCAGGGCTGGCACTCTGCAATGATCAGGGTGGTAGGTGTTATAGTGATGGTAGGTGTGAAGGCTGGAGTGGTTGCTGGCCCAGGAATCCCAGGTAAGTTGCCTGTCGCTCCTCTGAATTTTCACTGCCCATATGAAGTGATGATGAGAAATAAGAAAAAACAAAGAAAGAACCAAAAAAAAAAAAAGAGGAAAAAAAGTAACTGAACTGCACAAATAAAAAGTGTAACCAAAAAAATATGAAGCTGCTTGCAAAGGAAAAGAAATCTACTTGCTTTTTTGGCCCTTTTCCTCAGTGGTCAGCAGAGCGGATTATTAATATGGGGGTGAAACTTTTCAGCTTCCCAAGAATAATGCATGTCTTACCCCAGCCTATTTTTCCTCCTTTAAAGATGACTATTGAATCAATTTCTAATCTCCCCCTGATGCTTCCCAGCAGAGATTAAAAACATTTTTTAAAAACTTAAAAGTCAACCCCATAAAGATCTATGGCGTACGATTAGTAATTAAAGATTTGCAAATCTTATTCAGTTAGTAGCACTTGTTTTGAGAAAAATAAAACAAACAACAATAAATAACATTGGCTCATGATTCAAATGGTTAGCTAGTCACATATCACAGTTTACTGCTCTGACATTTTAATTACTCTACGATCCATCACTCGAACTTGGCTTTTCTCAGTAATAAGCCATTTCATTCCTCTATCAACATCAGAATCTTATCTGTAAGTAAATAAGTTTAAACATAGTTTATGTTTTGAGGGGTATTTAAAAATTATTTCTATTTCAAATGCAGTTTTTGGTGTTGGACAGCAAACACAGGACACATATATGAAAATATACACTCTATCACTGAGCAATATCTCTGCCCCTTGAAAGAACAATTTTATCCACAAAACATTTCACATGATCCTAATTTATTAAAATGCTAAAAAATTAAAATTTATCTCAATTTTTGATGCCCCCTTAATCTAAAAATATTTTGTACATACTCATATTTATTCAATACCTCTTATATATTGCATAGATAAAAATATACCTAGTATTTATTCTAACTTTAATATTATTGAGTTTTAATTACCTACCTAGTGTTCTGAAATATGAGCATTATATATTACTTTCTAATAAGCAGCTTTTATTTAACAGTTTAAAGTATAAAAAGTATATATAAAATTATATTTATACTGTTACCATACTAATTTTACATGACTAATATACCAATTATTTCACAGTACTTATTCACAGTATACTTCAAATGAAGAGTGAATTATGCAAATACTCTGCATTTTAGGAAGGGATATTTAGTTTATAGTGGAAGTTATACCATCAGTGATATTAACCTTTCTGGCTACTTCACAGCCTTTTCAGAAAAAAAGAACATGAAAAGCATAAGCATAGACAATGACTTGGGGCAGATGGTAACTTCCATTTCAGCTCTGGCTCATCATTTATTGTGTGTGTGTGTGTGTGTGCATGTGTGTATGTATTATTGACCATTACTCTGTCTCCTTGAAGATCAGTTCCCTCATATGTCAAATGGTAATCTGAAAACATGTACCATACAAGAAGATTGTGAGAATTTAGCACTTAATTAATTAATGCTGCTATATAGAACCAAAATATATGAGCTAAGATGAATATGACCCATAATATTTTTATACCAGTACTACTAGTTACTTGCCTATGAATTAAGTGCCCTTTCAAGGAAACAGAAGCATCTTTCAGTAAATGTCACTCACTTGTTTAGAAATTTGAAGGATATTTTTCACCATAACTTTGTAACCCAAGTCCATATGGAGATTTCCTTCTCCATTGTTGTTTCTACCTGTTCACTATCCTAACTTTAAGACTTTGTCTTCTACATGCAAAAATCTGTACTCCACTCAGAGTTTTTCTACTTGCTCAACTTCTACTTTCTATAACACACTTAGGACAATCTTTCATATACCTGATAGATTATGGTTGTTGGGACCTGGGTTCTGAACAAGGAGGGACGTCATTTTGTAAAAGCCACATGGCAGATCTCTTCTCAGGTTCTGAGCAGGGAGAGACACCATTTTGTAAGGATCACATGGTGAAAGCCACTTGCTAGGTCTCCACAAGCCTATTTCCATGAACATTACCTCAAACTACCTGGCCATACCAGGTAGCCTATCAGGGTAGGACACAAGGGAGCAGTTGGAAGTTACCCCTAGACAATAGCCAATCATTTTAAAGATTATCAAAAAGTTAGGACCTCCCTATATATCTCCCCTATATAATCCTCTTGATGACATGGCATCAACTCTTGGGCAGCGTTTATTTCCTTAGGGAGATGGCTCTGGTCGGCCAGTGTAAGGGCTTTTAGGCATACAGGTAAAGTATTAAACTTTATTCTAGTTGTATGGTCTTGTCCTTTGACACGGGACCCTAGTATGGTGATCCTATTCTTTGTTTGTTTTTTGGGGGTCATACCTGGTGGCACTCAGGGGTCACTCCTGGCTCTGCACTCAGGACATTTGCACTTGTTCTTTCATGCTTCTAATATGCTCTCCTATGTATTGGGCAAGGCTGTCTCCTGCTCACCATGTAGGTTTAAGAGCAAGAGCTGAATCCTTTAGTAAGTTTAGTTGGTGTCACCTTGCTGACTTCAGGAGCTCTCCTAGCTATTGTACTGCAGTTTATATGTTTTAGAGCCACATTATTCTTTGAAAGGGCTTTACCTACTTAATAAAATTTGAATGGTTGTCTCTCTGTACTGGGATGTAATTTCATTTCTGTGGAAGCTACTTGTCTTGCTTACTGGGTGAGTCAGAACAACCAGAAGAGGGTCTTGTACATAATAATTGAATTCATGAATAAATAAATGAATGCATCAATGAATAAGAATGTCAGTCAGTGTCCAACTGTCCGCAGTTCTCCTTGTAATAAGGAATGATGGAAAGGAAAATCCCTAAAGTGTTTTCATTCACTATATTCATCTACTTCTATTTTGAGAACTATTCTTTTGTTCGTTTAAAGTAAGATGCAGTTATTTTTGTCTGATGAATCCACATCCCTAGCCCTTATATTGGCATCTAGATCCAGTAATTTTTTTCTAATAATAATTCCTTTTTTTTTAGCACTATGGTTACAAAATTGTTCATACTTGAGTTTCAGTTTCAAGTGCACCCTTCACCAGTAAACTTTTCCTGCCGCCAATGTCCCTCCCTTCCACCTCTCCAGCCCCACCTGTATCTGGGACAGGTATTTTGCCCCTTCACCCTCTCTCAGTCTCTGTCTCTATATCTGTCTCTCTTTTTCTTTTTTCTCTTTTCAACACTGATTTGCACTACAGTTACTGAAGGGGTACCATGCATATCACTTTATCCCCTTAGATCAAGTGATATTGTGTCTAATGAAGTATCATCTGTGGACTCCAGAATTCCCTATTCACCTTTGATTAGAATATTTTGAAAATAATAGGACATTTTTGAAGATTGTGAAGCCCAACTAATACATCGAGAATGAAGATATTCTAACTACCTATTTTGTGTTCAGCATTGTGCTCATGATTGCAGGCAGATTAAATGTTGGCCCTAGCCTTTCTTTGAGGGACTTTGCACAATTATCTTGGAAAAAATATTCATCATATGAAAATACAAAGGGACAAAAATTAACTAGGTAGGATAAGCACAAAATTGAATCACATGTAAGCTGAATAATGAGTGCAGTGTTCAGCACCTAACATAAGCCAGAGAAGATAGCTATTGTTTATTTTGAATATGCAATGCTAGTGTACTTTTCATGGTTGTGCATTTGTCACTCCTATTTCAGAAAAGCATCTCATCTAAAAGTAAAGTTGTTACCTCTTGTGGCTGCTCTCCTTTTGCAGGAGTCTGTTCCCATTAATTAGCACCCATTCTCAATAATTAGAGCTTTCACTGAGAAATAGTAATAGACCTGATACTATGCTATGTACATAGTTCATAACTTATCTCAAATAATCGCACAATAATACCTATTTTATAGATAAGAAGACTAAGGTCTAAAAAGGTTGAGTCATCTGCTTACTGTACAGGGTGGGAGGAGGGGATTGGAATCACAGTTCTGGTGTCTGGCTTGGAGCCCCCCCACTAATTATATGCTACTGCCTCTGGGTGTCCTTGCAGTTGTGAGAAGCTGGAGAAAGTACTGTGCGTTTCACACTATTCCATGGTGATAATCATTACTAAAATCTTATAAAGCATGGGGCACAGAAGACTGTGGGTCTGCTCTCTAACTGTATCCTCTAACCCTGTGCAGAATGTCTGAGGATACAAGCAACAGTTTTCAAAAGAAGTTCTAGAGTCACTTCAAGTGCTGAACTCTGGGGTACAATCTCTTTTCCAAAGTCTATGTTTCCTTTCAATCCAGACCCTCTGTGGGAACCAATTTCGACCTCACTGAAAACTCATCTTGTTAGTTCTTTAAATAGTGCTATTTTCAGAGAAGAGCAAGTTAATCTCTTCTTAGTAGAGGGGCTGACTTCTCTATTTCTTTGAAAACACTGTGGTGAATGCTTTGTTGCTAAGTAAAATCTGAGGCATGTTCTAGCTCTTCCTATGGGGAAAAAGACAATGAATGTTGAAGGCATTAGATATCGGATATTTTTTTTTGGTGAGAAAAGGGTAAGACCTAATATGCAAACATGCATATTTGAGACATGATAAGCACAAATATTTTTGTATTTTTCATTTTGATTCTGATTTAATTATTTTAGAAGCCAATATTTATTTTCCCATTCTTATTTCATTATAAATTGTAGAGAGATAAGGAAGATAGTGACCAATGGTCAGCGAAGTGGATAACATGGTCAGAGTGGAAGCCGGAATTATTTAAACCACTAACCTGTCAACTGCTCCCTATAATTACAAATAACATCAGACTTTTCACAGTAAAAAAACACACACACATATTTTTTTCTTATTCTCTGTACATTTCAGTATAAAAATTCATCTTCTAGAATTGTCTAACCAGGTTATAAATATTTACCATTTCATGAGGTGGAAACTATAGAAATTTTTACCATCTGTGTATGAAATAAAAAAGTGGAAAGTAAGCTTTCTCGAGACAATACTATTTTCAAAGGGTCTGTGGTACATTGTTGACTTAAATGATAATGAGAATTTATCAAGAAAAAATAAACCCTACAGTGTGCTTTCTTTAGAAGACTTTTAAAAGTTTGAGAAATCTCCTGCAGCCTGCAGGAAAGGCCCTGGGCCTGCCTTTCTGCATTTCTGTCTCAGTGAGGCTGAACTTCTTCATAAGCTATGAAATAATGTCTAGGCAGCATAAATTCTCTACTCCAATATGTAAAATTAAAATCTGATAAAGGTAATGCTGTCCTAGAGATTTCCATTAGCTCCAGGGCTGTCTAAATTTCATTTAATTAAAAAGGTTGCATCTTGCTGACTCATGTTGTATGAAAATTATCTGTCCTCCCCCAATTTGACACTCACCCCCCCCCCAAATCTGTGCAAAAAACTTTGTGTTTTAGGAGGTGGGAGCTGATACAAATGACCTCCTCTGAAGGAAAATTTCAATTCCAGGGAAAATGGTTCTCTTTCTTGAAGCACACAGAAATGTTTTCCTTTTGGGCCCCCTGGCAGGGAGGCTGAGGGTTTGAGAGGAATTGATTTCAAGAAATAAAGAAAGGAAGGAAAACACAAAACACTTAGTTTCAAGAAAAGAGAGAAGTGTGTTGAAACAAAGAACTCATTGGAGAGTTTGTTTGTTTGTTTGTTTTTCATTTGATTTTGGGCTCAAAGTCCTTTTCCTTGCACCAGGTTTTATTTAAAGATGCCCAGGTGGATGGTATATAAAAAACAGCAAATGTTTCTGTGAGCAGTAGCTATGCTGAATAGGCTCCTCCGACACTTTGTTTTGCATAAATGTAGTCAAATACTCTGTTTCTCCCAGGAAAGACAGATACTCAGAAATGTAGCTCTCTCCATCCTCAGGGAAAAAGGAAAAAACTACTCTGGTAAACACAAAATATGGAAAAAAAGTCAACCCTTCATACATTATTTTTTCTCACTGAGTATTTGAAGGAGCTGCTCTTAATTCCCACTTTAAAACTATTTTTGAAAAGTCTGAGATTTACTGTTTACCTTCATTGTCCTTCAAGTTGAGTGTAAATTCAATATGAATAACAGCAAATTATTTTCCCTCTCTCCACATTCTATTTTCTCCAAAGACATTTTTTTACAATGTCAAATTGCATGACTTTGAAAATTCTAGGATGCACTTTTCAACCTTGTTTCTTCCCTCAGTTTGGTGATCTCAGTAAATTATACACAGCTTGCAAAAGGTGTGTGTGTGTGTGTGTGTGTGTGTGTGTGTGTGTGTGTGTGTGTGTGTGTGTGTGTGTGTGATTATTCAAAGAATAAAAGTAACTGGCAGAATTATATTTGGGGTCTTCCTGCCTAACTCTTAGATGAAGGAATGGCTGGCAGGGGAAGAAAGAAAAAGGTTTGTCCTTC
The DNA here is from genome assembly GCF_024139225.1 of Suncus etruscus. Lineage (NCBI taxonomy): Eukaryota > Metazoa > Chordata > Mammalia > Eulipotyphla > Soricidae > Suncus > Suncus etruscus. Next base: position 95,689,706 of record NC_064858.1, read on the forward strand.
TCACCGTGTTCAGGTCCCTTCAGAGCAAGGCGGGTCTGATGATGGGGAAGTATTTCCAACTTGACCTGGTCAGTGGTGTTGGCCAAAAACTGGGTTGCTTCGGCTAGGGTGCAGTATTCCATGCTGGTGCCATCAATGGACAGGATGTGGTCCCCCACATGCAGTGCACCACATCTAGGAAAGGAGAAACTAGTTACCACAAGGGCCCTTCTCTTTGCAAGGCGACTTTCAGGTCCTTCACAATTAAAATTTCATAGTTTTTATTTTCTTAAAAAGAAAATAAATGTGAATGCTCTAGGATACACACCATCTGTCAAATGTTACATTGTTGGGATCTGAACAGAAATGTAAAAGCTTACCATTAATACAGAAAATTGTAAAGAAATGTTTTTCTCTCTTAAAAAAATATGTTGAGGGTGATGGTGTAGTGTCTGGAGGAGAAGTGAGCAGGAAGGGAAGGTGAAAGAAAAATGCTTCCCCCTTGGGTTTTATTTTCCCTGTGATTTTTCTTCCTGGGTGGTTTCATCTCCAAATAAGAGTTGGTAAATCTTCAGAATGTTAAAATGAGACACAGAAATGGAATAGGGTCATTCCCTGCTGTTTTACATGTGAATGAGAATAAAGTAGGGAAGAGATTTAGCTCATAAGTTCTCAGAATCTTCTCACACAGCTTCCAGATTGCAAGGTTCTTTTATTAACGTGTTTTATTCTGTTATTCTGGCATGGAACATTTATTAGTTCCAGCACTGTCTATGACAATGATAATTATGCAGCAGCCAAAGGGGGTACCAGTAGGAGCCTGTGTGGTGAGTCAAGTTGGCATCTCCACATACCAATTCAGTGGACAGCTCCTTAAACAAGTTACTCCCTGTGGAACAGGGAAAAAACACACGGGAGAAAAATTGAAGCAGCCTGCAATCCTGCACCACTGAACTGGAGAGCACCCCAGCATTGTAGCCATCGGGAGTGAGACCACAGTGGAGCTGTAAATGAGAGCATCACAGGAGTTACTGCAGGCTGCTATGTCAGATGGGGAGCATTCCCAGGCAGGACCCATGCAAGTGTGCAGGGGACACTGGTTATACGAACATATCTAGAAAGTTCCATGAGGCACACACTCCACTTCTCAGGACAAAAGCATTTCTAGTCATCTGTTTAATTTAGAAACATGATTTCACATAGATGCACCCAAAGCTATGAGAGAAGAGAAGTTGTTAAATAATTTATCTTGAGGAATACCGGTCCAATCCCTTGCAACTTCTGCCTTTTTAAGACTAAAATGGTCCGACAATTTTCAGTAGAAAGGATCTTGGCTTTTATTGCTACAGGAAATAAATAACGCTTTCAGGGATATTAGAAGACAATGAAACCGTAAGTTCAACATACTTTGACAAGATAGGACCTTTTCTTAAAGTTAGCACAATTTCAAAAGATCAGATTTTATTTTAAGAAGGAATAAGATTTCACGATGGCAGCCTTATTTAGAGTTCAGAGAAAACCGCAGCTTCTCTGCATGAAGCGTAATACAAATCTTTTTGTTTTCTACTACTCTACCAAGAGTGATACCGTAGAAAAACCTGCTAAGTTGCACCACAGTTTTTTTTTCCTCCCATTTCTAAGGGCCTCACAGAACATCTGGATGAAGGGACATTACATCATGAGTGACTGCTAAGGCATAAGAGTTTTATGTTTTCTTTCTGAAGTGTTGGCATTGGGGATCAAATCCAGGATCTCACATGTGAAGCACGCACTCTACCAATGAACAATATGCTTGGCCTGGTAGGTGACTTTTTTTATTCCTTTACTTGTAACTTGTTTCCTTATCTGAAAACTGTCTAAAATGGAGAGTTAATAGCTGTGTGTGTATGCAAGTGTGTATGTATTTGCATTACTCGTGTGCATAATTATAACATGTGAATTCCTGAATTTACATGTTAAGAAAGGAGGTACTTTCTATGATACTCACCTGTCTGCAATACTTGCAGATTTGATTTTGTCTATGACAATGACCTGTTTGTTACAGCACATCGAGGTAGTTAGGGCAACCCCAAGGCTGGCACCAGGAGTTTTGGCAACTTCAACTAGTAGGGGGCCGGATGCTGTTGCCACAGAATCTATGGAAGAATAAATTTCAGAGAAAGAAAACAAATAAGCAAAGAGTCATACAAAAATAGAAAACTTTTAAGTCTAATATTGGTTAGTTAATATTTGGGGAAAGGATGGGAGTGGGCAGAAAGCCAAGGGTCTCTTCAGGTGATTCTCAGCCAACTGAAAAGGCAGTTCAATGTGAGGGTTCCAGGATGTAGTTCCAAGATTATAGGGCCACTCTGATCGAGCTTAAGGCCTCCAGTTCTGCACCTCATGGTACCTGGAGAACCATATGGTACAGTGGATTAAATATATGCATGGAAAGGCATATGGCTGCACCTCTATTTTATATCTCAATCCCTGATTCATCCATTTATCATTGAAACTTAGATTTCACTGCATATAACATCCCCATTCACAGTGATTAGGGCACCAGTTAGGATATCTGCTCTCATCTAGCTTATATGACAGTGACATGTACAGCGGTTTATCTCTTCAATTAAATCTTAAGTTTTGCACCAGTTGGGAAAATAGCATGTGCATCTTTATGCCATCTTTGTCACTTGGCACAGTGCTTGGCATGTAGGCATGTCTCTCAATAAGTGTTTGAAAAGTTCATTCCATGTATATATTAGTACTTAATATGGATGAGTTCATGGTTGGAAGAACGTAAGAAAAGCAGGGAAGCAGAGAAGGATGAGAACATGAATAGATAATGTCCTGAATCAGTGAAACAGTAAGAGTTGTAACCTCAATGGATTTCATAAGTCATCTGTGTTTTTTCCCTATTTTCCCACCTGATAATGGGATCCCTTCCCCTCAGGAGATAGACTTTGTACAGGATCTATATGGGCAGGAGACATCAGGATCCACATTTCTCTGAGCAGCTTCTCCTGACTCCTGATTTAGTGAGATGTTCCAATGGGCATGCAATGCTCCTACTGCTGAAGCTCATACAAAACATCCTTCTCTATTTCATCAAGGCTTTGTGCATGTCTCTATCCTTTTCCAGTGGCTCCATTTGAGAAGACAGAGTCTATGGCTTGTCAATTGTAACATTCTCAGCACTTAACATAATGACTGGCATGTAGGATATGTACAATAAATAGTTGTTGAATGAGTGCACGATCAAATAAGAAAATTCAGGAAGCTTTTGAGGCTCAGAAATGGGTCATATGGGAAAGAACTCAGCATGGTGCTTAAAAATGTCCATTTTTTTTCACAGTAATTTGTATCTTCTTAGACAAATCTTCTAAACATACTTGTTTTTCTAAAACACAATACTGTTTCTTCATTTTCTGTGATAAAGAAATCAATCTATAATCAAGGCACTTTTATCATTTTGAAGTGCTATGCATATAAATTAGATTATTGACATATTATGACTATAAGTCTTTGAGTCATTTCATTTTTCAAAACTACTTTGCTGTGATATTTTTCTGATTTTTTTATAGCTCTGGTGTTTGGAACCATTAATACAACGTTGTCCTCTTGAGAGTACCTCTTTATCACCAAGCACCACTCAGAGAGAGTGAAACAGAAAATCAGTATTTCTGTTGCTAAAGCTCAGACACCACACATTGATTCACAGACATGGAAGTTCCATTGCAAAGGGTCATTTTCACTTAGAGATGAAGATATTTCTTAAATAAATATGAGAATCTTCATGCCAATGACATTCATATTTTAGTGCTAAAAAGTCCAGCACACACTTTTTTTTTTTAGGTAATTGGTGAAGTTGAAGTAATTTAGTCGTAAAAATGGTGAAGAGATCACTGGGAATTATTTGTCATCCTGTCAATTCCAGGGCAGTGCCTCATTAATAATAGCTGGAAGAAGTCACAGATCTTAATGTAGTAGAAAAACTTTCTCATTTGGGGGCGTTAAGGCTATAATTTTACCATGAACCCTACTCTAAGGTGACAGCCCTTCCTCGTCTTGTTTGCATTGCTGCTATTTAATTCCACTGATTTAGGGCCACTGACAACATTCTGCCTTCTTTTCCTTCCTTATTTTCATTTTCTGCTTTGTTTCTCTCTGGTGCCTCATTTAGTCATGGGGCTGCCCCAGATCTTGCCTTACTCTCACTGTGGAGTTTATTTTTAATATATTATTTGCAGGTGGGGAGTCGGGTTTGGGTCACACCTGGTGGTGTTCAGGCCTTACTCCTGGAGTGATGCCAGGGATTGAACTAGGCTCAGCTGCTTACAAGGCTAGTACCTTAGTCTCATTAATATGTCTCAACATAGAGTTTATAGTGAGTGACTCCTATGGCTCTTGACAACGGTGATTTGTACAATTGTTTCATTATCTGTTGTTCCTTGGTATTCCATCTTTTCCTTTAGTAAACTAAGTTTTAGTGAACTAAGAGGCTTTCAAGATAGGGGCATTTCAGTCTTTTATTTATTTATTTTCTTTGTAATGGGGTGCAGCCAGCCATGTGCTTATGTAGTCAGTGAGAAGTGAGTAGGCATGAGATGTGCACCATCTTGGATGTTCCCTTAAAAATAATGTTGGTATTTTCTTCTGCTCCACTCCCACCACCTTTACTTGCTGCTGCCTTCTAGTCTCAGTACTAATTAAACACTTAATTAATAACACACTTAGTTAATATTAAACAAATATTTTTTTTCCTATCACCACAGGAATTGTTTCTGTCTACCTCTTTTTTGTTTATTTTGGGGTCACTACCTGCAGTGCTCAGGGGTTACTGCTGACTCTGTACTCAGGAATTACTCAGGGCTGGCTCAGGGGACTATACTGGGTTCCAGGAATTAAATTCAGATTGGCTGTATGCATGGCAAATACCCTACCTGTTGTACATCACTCTGGCCCTTCTGCCTACTTTTTTATTCCAAACTCAAAGTTCTGCTGCTAATCAACTATGCTTATCTAATTCCAAAACCCACCACACCCAACTCCCAAATTTACTATGTCTTTGTCATGAGCATGCTCTCTAAAAGCCTCATTTCCAGCTCAAGTTAAAACTCAGATGTTTTCTGGCTTAGCAGAACTCTGTATCTCACTTTTCCTATAAACTTGGTTTACTAATTAGATTTTCTAACTTATTTGTCATAGATTTGTTAGATTTTAATAAATAGGCTTGTAACAAAAACTTACTTTTTCCCAAATTGTTTTTCTTATTTCTAAAGATAAATTTGTCAGAAGATATGAAGTCATGAAATTTTTCTATACATCGATGGACATGGAAACTATTATGCTGAATGAAATAAGTCAGAGGGAAGGGAGAGAAAGAGATACAGAATAGTCTCACTCATTTATGGGTTTTAAGAAAAATAAAAGATATTATTGTAATAATTCCTAGAGACAATAGAGATGAGGGCTGAAGGGACCAGCTCATGATATAAAAAGTTTACCACAAAGGGTGGTGAGTGCAGTTAGAGAAATAACTACACTAAAAACTATCATAACATGGATAATGAGTGAGAGATGTACAATACTTGTCTCGAATAGAGGCGGGGGGGGGTGATGGAAAAGGAGGGAGATGAGGGGTATTGGTGGTGGGAATGTTGCACAGGAAAAACAGGCTGTTCTTTTTTATGACTGAGGCCCAACAACAAACATGTTTGTAATTTTAAAAAATAAAATATTATTAAAAAATAATAATACACCTGCCCAGTGGGGCCTGACTGTGGAAAATTGTGAGTGCTGCTGTGTGTGTTTGTCTACTGACCTGTCGCGTGAAACTCTTGGGAATGGGCCGAAAAGAGGCTCCAGAAAACTCGCTCTCCCAGAGGCCAATTCTAGGGCGGGAAAGCCAAGGAACTGCTCCATAATGTGAAAACCGGCTATGCTTTGCAGAAGCCAGGTCCCTTGTTTGTGACGTCAGGCTGGGAAAATCCACGAAACTACGCCTGCCCAGTGGGGGCCCTACTGTGAAAAATTGTGAGTGCTGCCTGTGTGTGCCTGTCTACTGTCCTGCTGCGTGAACCTCTTGGGAGTGGGCCGAAAAGAGGCTCCAGAAGAGCACAAAACGGGCCCGGAGAGATAGCACAGCGGCGTTTGCCTTGCAAGCAGCCAATCCAGGACCAAAGGTGGTTGGTTCGAATCCCGGTGTCCCATATGGTCCCCCATGCCTGCCAGGAGCTATTTCTGAGCAGACAGCCAGGAGTAACCCTGAGCACTGCCGGGTGTGGCCCGAAAACCAAAAACCAAAAAAAAAAAAAAAAAAAAAAAGAAGAGCACAAAACACAAACACAAAAGAGAAAAGAGCTGGAAGTTACAGCTCACCTCAGGAAGCTCACCACAAAGAGTGATGAGTTTAGTTAGAAAAATAACTACATTTTTAACTGTCCTAATAATGAGAATGTCTAAGGAAAATGGAAAGCCTGTCTAAAGTATAGGCGGGGGTCGGGTGGGGAGGAGGGAGATTTGGGACATTGGTGATGGGAATGTTGCACTGGTGATGGGTGGTGTTCTTTACATGACTGAAACCCAACACAATCATGTATGTAATCAAGGTGTTTAAATAAAATATAAAAAAATTGAAAAAATAATATATAATTATTATATTATATACAATATTATAAATTATATATAATAATATTATTAATAATAAATAAAAATAAATTTGTTTGAGGTACCAGATGAGTTTAATAAAATATACCTGTTACTTAAAATTTCATCTCTTACAAATGACAGACATGATGAGTTGTTCCTTGGTATTCCATCTTTCCTTTTAGTGAACTAAGAGGCTTTCAAGATAGGGGCATTTCAGTCTTTTATTTATTTATTTTCTTTGTAATGGGGTGCAGCCAGCCATGTGCTTATGTAGTCAGTGAGAAGTGAGTAGACATGAGATGTGCTCCATCTTGGATGTTCCCTTAAAAATAATGTTGGTATTTTCTTCTGCTCCACTCCCACCACCTTTACTTGCTGCTGCCTTCTGGTCTCAGAACTAATTAAACACCTTTCACCATGAGACAAGGATATGGAGCCATACATTGAAGAAGCACACTTTACAAACTTACACATTTCTAAAACTATTCAGTGTGGCTTAATCTCTCAAGAAATAAATCTATCATATTTCAACTAATATATCTGGAATTTATTATTATTACTTTGGAAGCTTGGGGGACATATTTGGTGCTCTTAGAAACAACTGCTGGCTCTGTGCTCAGAATTGCTCCTGTCAGTGGTTAATGATCCAGGTAGTACTGAGAAATTGAACTGATTTGGGAAGCACCTTAAACCCTCTTGACCTCTCTGGCCTCATGAGTTATTTTTTGTTTTACTAGTTTTAAATTGATTATTTTATATTTGATTTATATAACTGCATAAATTGTGAGAACAGCATCACATCTCATAAATATTTTGAGTGCGGATATTACTATACTACCTGTATTTCCATTGACTTTTTCACCTAAGTTTATTACTCCAGTGTACCTTTCTTGAACTCCTGACAACAATTATTTATTACTAGGTCTTTGTCAAGCATACATTTTATAAAATTACTACCCACCATTATCCAGTACTTATGCCTAGTATTTGTATATTTAAAAACTTCACATTATGATTAATTTCAGAGATGAATTGAGAGGGGCAGTTGAAAAGGAAGGGAATTGAGGTTCTTGAGGAGGAGAAGTTGGGTACACTGGTGCTGGGTGTGGTATTAGAATTATGTGCATGGAAAAGCCACCAATAATAGTATTGCAAATCACAGAACTTTGTTCACTAAAATATAATTAAACAATAATAACAAAACAGGTATTTTGAAAAGATATGTATCAAAGTCTGTATAGAAATTGTTTACCTATAAACTTTTATACTATTTTTTTCTGTTAAAGCCATTTAAAGTATATCTTGTATACTAATAGTCAAGTTCCAGTAATCGTCAAGAGTAAATATGCTATTTTTTTTATAGACTAAGATAAGAAAAGTAAGATCAAGAAGATATCTTTTGCCAGCACTAATTTAGAAGAAAGAGTGACCCACAATTACTCTGGTACACATCTGTGATTGGAAACTAGAATAATTCCCTTTAAATTTTTTTATTTTAAATATTTTGTTTGTTTGTTTTGAGGTCATACCAGGTGATACTCAGAAATTACTTCTAGAGCTCTTAGGGGGCATACAAGATGCTGAGGATCAAACCCAGATCATCCTAATACATGGTAAATGCGCTATCTTCTATCTCTCCAGCTTTGAATCTCTTTTTCTAAAAAGTAATACTTTATACAGTAAGGTGTTAAATGATCGACAAATAACACATTTTCACTTAGGGAAGCTAATGTGCAATTGATTTTTTTTTTAAATAAGAGTAGAAAGCACCCAGAATTCTGGGAGGAAAAATCAAAAGTAATGGTTTAGGGAAGAGGAAGTATGACACTTAGGTAGGTCCAGGGCTTGTAGTATGGAGGGTAGCCAAGTTCTACTAATTTTTCTACCATTCACTAGGTCCACACTGTTAACACCCTGAAACCTCACTTTTTCACTTGTAAAATTAGGAAATTTAATAAGATCCATTTTGCTTTTTTGGCTCTACAAAGACATAGTAATGTCAGATGAGGAATAGCTTAGATGGGAATGAAAAAAAATGAGGAAGGTGAATAAATTTTGTAAAAATAAATAATAGCAGGGGGTGAAAATGGAAAGAAAAATCATAATAACTTGGTTTAGTTTTCAGTATATTACAAAGAGATGAACTGCTAGATTAAAAACTGATTGTAAACACTAATAATTTTCAAGATAGAATTAAAAGATTCAGATGAATTCCACTTAAATTTCAAAGGTAAATTTTACTTATTTACCATTGTTTTACAACAAAACTTCAGGGTATAGTACTTCACCTTTATATGTGCATAGGATTCTGAACCTACCACCTAAATTCCAGTGTCCTTCCTCTCATATGCAAATAACCTTTGTAATTCATTCTTCTCTCCTGTGTCTACTTTCCCTCTGGTTACCATTATTGTTTTTACATAGTATAGTCTATGAGCAACCCCCTCCACCCTTGATCACTTTGTTTGCTTTATTGTATTCCACCACTTAAGAGTGAAAACATCTAGTAACTCTTTGTACTTTTTATTTTGCTTAGCATAAGCACTTCAAGTTCAACCCATGTTGTCACAAAGGGCAAAATTTTATCTCTTAAACATCTACATAGTATTCCACTGAATACATATACAGGGACAGAAATATAGTACAGGCAAGAAGATGATTGCCTTGCTTACAGTTGATCCCAGTTGGATCACTGACACTGCATATAATCTTCAGTGAATATCCAGGAGCAGTTCCTGAGCACAGATCTTGAAATAACTTCTGAACACCACTGGATATGGCCCAAACCTTCACTTTTCTTCACAAATATATATAAACAGCTTTATTTTATCATTTATTTGGATGGCACTTCAGATTATACTTTAATTTGGCTATTGTGAAAAATGTTGCTATGATCACAGTAATAAAAATATTCTTTAAAGTTAGTGCTTTCTTTTGCATAAATGATTGTAAGTAGTAATGTTGGCTCCTATGGTATTCCCATTTTTAGATTTTTTTTATATCTGAGTTATGACCAGAAGGTCCAAGACAACTCCTGGCAATGATTCAACCTGCCTGGCAGTATGGTCCTATGGTTCAGTGCATGGATCTGGTGGTAGGGCTACACCTGAAGGTTCTTAGAGCACATACAAGAGAGGGATTCAACTCAAGGACTAAACATGCCAGGTATATGATCTATTAATTGAGCTATCCCTTGACCCTTTTTGGGGAGTGAGTGGTGAAGGAATTTCCACACCATTTTCCATAAAGGCTATACAAATTTGAACTATATAAACAATATATAAGAACTCAAAAGTTTTACTTTTTTAAATATCTTGAGGAAAACAAATATCGTTTTTTTGAAGACTGAATGAGTCTGAGGATTGGATAAGTAGCTCAAGTGACAGAGTTCTTGACATGCTTAATGTGAAGTTCTGGGTTGGATTCACATTTTTCCTCAAGAACCATTGGGATCAATTTCTGAGCACCATGCTAGAATATTCTCCAAGCACCATGGAGTATGGTCCCAAAATCAAACTAAATAAATAAATTGTTAAATAAAAATTGACTTTGAAAGATAATAGCTGCCTTCACATAATATAAAAACATCATTAAAGGGGCTGGAGCAGTGGTGCAGTGGTAAGGCGTCTGCCTTGCCAGTGCTAGCTTAGAACGGACTATGGTTCAATCCCCTGATGTCCCATATGGTCCCCCAAGCCAGGAGTGATTTCTGAGCACATAGCCAGGAGTAACCCCTGAGCGCCACAGGGTGTGGCCCAAAAAATCAAAAAATAATCATTAAAGAAGTTCTAGAGCATAACATAATTGATGCATATTGATTTAAGTTAATTTCTCTTAATATAACACTGACACTGTGAACAGTTCTTGGCCGTCCCAGTGGTACATCACAAACCACATACCCAAAATATTACTGGCTTACACCCAACTTTATTGGTTCTTTTCAGATTTCTACCTTCCAGTCATTGGTTCATGTTATACTCTACCACATGAACCAGAATCCATTCCTAATTCCATCTTTTCCCTCATCTTCATGAGTTCTTCTTGATTTTAATTCCAAATAGCTTAAAAAGTCATACTCTGACCTACCATTCTACCATTTTTGACCCATGATTTGACATACTGTATCCTCTCATAACATCTGCTTTTCCCAGTCAAAATTGGTTTTATAACATGCATATCTCATGATACTAACCCTAGGCATAATATTCTCAGTATCTGTGCTTGTGAATGAGTAATATTTTTCATAAAACATAAAAATACCCTATTTTGGATATTTGGATCTCACCAATTTTTTTTCTTTTTTAATATAAATCTTTAAGCATCATGATTACAAGCATGTTTGTAGTGGGTTTCAGTCATAAAAAGAATACACCCCCTCTTTAGCAGTGCAACATTTCCACGTGGCACCAATGTCCCCCCCCTTTATCTCCAGCCCCTGCCTGTATCGCGACAGGCATTCTATTTCTCTCATTCTTTATCATTGTCATGCTAGTTGTTAGTGTAGTTATTTTCCTAACAGTGTTCACCAGCCCTTAACTCTATTGTTTCTGGGCTTCATTACAGTAATGTCTTTAATTTTTCTTAAAACCCATAGATGAGTGATACACTATTCCGTGTCTATCTCTCTCCCTCTGACTTATTTCACTCAGCATAATAGATTCCATGTACATCTATGTATAGGAAAATTTCATGACTTCATCTCTCCTGATGGCTACATAATATTCCATTGTGTATATGTACCACAATTTCTTTAGCCACTCATCTGTTGAAGGGCATCTTGGTTGTTTCCAGAGTCTGGCTATTGTAAATAGTGCGGCAATGAATATAGGTGTAAGGAAGGGATTTTTGTATAGTATTTTTGTGTTCTTAGGGTATATCCCTAGGATGGATCTCACCAATATCATGTCCTTCCATTATTCCATAGATATTGCTGCTCCAGTCTGCTACTTGTCTTTCAGTTCCTAAAACATGCTCTGACTTTTTACTAATGCAGTTCTGTCTACCTGGGAGGCTCCAATTCTCCCCTGTAACCCTTTATCTCCACTTCTTCCTCTCTGATTTGCTCAAATGACACATCCTGCTAGCATTCCCTCCCCTGACCTGCAAACCATGTAATCCGCCAATTAATTGTTCAATTAACTGCTTAGTTAATTGTTCTTTGATTAATAATGGAAGCTCCTCCTGACTATTTCTCCACAATGCCTACACAGATACTAAGTTCACAGCAGGCTCTCAGTGATATTTTCTAGTGCAGGGGCCACACTTAGCAGAATCACTCCAGAAAAGTTAGTCTGGTGCAGGCTGAAAGTGTTCAGGGTTGGAGGCCATTAGGTTTCAACCAAAAATGCTTTAGGGCCATGTGACTCTGAGGTTAAACTTAGAACCTTGCTTCTGCTCAGCTTTACTCCCTAGATCTTCAATAATATTAATAAAATAAAGTGCAGTGTTTTACAAAGTGGGTGGTATTTCTCACCAGTGGGTGATGGAATATGGGGAAATAGTAGCCTCACATGCACTTAGGGGGCATGTTCTGTTTGTTCCCTTAAAAAAGTAGAATTTGGGCCAGAGCAATAGTAGAGTAGGCTGGGTGCTTGTCTTGCATGCATTTGACCCGGGTTTGATTCCCTGGCATTCCATATGGTTCCTCATGCCCCACTGGGAATGATTCCTGAGCTCAGAGCCAGGAGCAATCCCTGAGTACCACAGGGTGTGGTTCAAAAGAACAAAAAATAAAGAAGGTAGATTTCAAGTGAGTGCAGTTTGATTTCTTTTTTTGAAAAGGTGGCAATAATCTAAAAATTTTGGAATCCTTTGAGTTAAAGGATGAATATATTATCTCATTCAAGCACATATACTGATGACTCTAATGTTGCAGAAATGTGAGTCATGCAACCCGGCTTGAAACAGTGCCCAGGGTAGTTGGTATCATGTTAGCTCCATGATAAATCTGTTCAGTGGTCATTCTTGTAAGATTCTTATACACATATAGATGATGTTGATCATAACATCTATTCCTCTTTTGTTTGAATTCTGAATTTAATAAATTTGATCCAGTGTCTCATAAAACACTGGTATCTGGTATCTAAAAAATTAGGGAACAATTTGTTAGGGCAATGATAACTTCTTTCAGATGAGACTTAAGCTCATTGGACATTTTCTCTCTCTAAGTAGGTATCAGAACACCTAAAAGTGGTTAAATAAAATTCTCCAGGATTATGAACTCCTACAAATATTGGCATCACTTGAATTGCCATGAAGGTTATGTGTCATACACTACAAGAGAAATGGATGTTCTGGAGGACAGTTTGACTATAGGAAGATTTTCCAGGTAAGATTATCTTAGAAGATTCTAAAACAATCATTTTGACTGACAACTGAGGAGAACCAGGGAATAGAATATGCTTATTAAGTCAAATTTGAGTTGGTATCCTCAAAATTGTATAATTGGAAGGGAGTGCAACAAAGGATCAATTTAGAAAGGTGAGGTTGGCTATAAAAAAAAATCACAAGAAATATTCTAAGACTTTGCAGCCTGACTCTGGCTAAGCTTACAAAGGCTCAGGACAGGGCTATTAGAGAACAAGAATTCAGAAAGGAAAGCATGGCAAGGAGAATTTGATACAGTGGAGATCTTCATTGAGAGAGTGTTGTCAGTCTCAGTGGATCCAAAGGGCAGAAGCCAAAGAATAACAACCTACATCAGATTCCTTCCCTCTCAACTTCTGTGATTCTTTCTGAGCTAAACCCAACACTCAGAGGGCCTGAGTGTCTGACACACTCACTGTAGGCCACAGCAGAAAGTATCAGGTGGATGGATGGATGGCTTTGAGGCTTTTAAACAAGGAGGTATCATTATTTGTATATAAATCTACTAATCTTCTTCCATTTGATGTCCTGTAATAGGTACAGGGCTTTCCTTTGGGTTGATAAAGATATTTTGAAACTAGACACATGATAGCTGTGATTGAACTAAATGGCACTGAATTGCAAACTTTAAATGGTTAATTATATGGCATATAAATATTCCTTTAATTAAAAAATAACTGAGTGGTGAAGGAGATAGTTCAAAAGAATGGTGTGAATGCCTGACATACATGAAGCACCAGGTTCTATCCCTGGCACTTCCTGACTCCTTGAGCACTGCCAGGTACAGTACAGGTGACTTCCCAAGCATTAGAAAGTCAGATTAACATAGATTGGCCCAATAGCAAACCCACATATTTCTAATCACTTCAAGGAGGTCCCTCACAAAGTATTAAAAATATGACCAAAATTTCTACCAACCAGGACAATAAAGGAAATTATATTAGAAGTAGGAAGTCTTCTACTCTTTATGGTGAAAATAAAAAGTGTTCCCTCTGAGAACTCTTAAACATTTTTCTCCCATGAGATTTAGATACAGTTAGAGCTGATTGATATTAGTGGAAGTCAATACCATTATCCTTGATCTGTAGAGTGATATTACACAATATCATCAATATGATGGTATTGATATCAATTAATACTGAGTAATATCATTCCACACATTTTCATAAAAGCATGCAGAAGTAATTTCCAGTGTGAACAAAGTTGAGACATGAGATTAAAAAAAAATTAGTGGGGCTGGAGAAATAGCATGGAGATAGGGTGTTTGCCTTGCATGCGGAAGGATGGTGGTTCAAATCCTGGCGTCCCATATGGTACCCTGAGCCTGCCAGGAGCGATTTCTGAGAGTAGAGCCAGGAGTAACCCCTGAGCACTGCCAGGTGTGACCCAAAAACAAAAACAAAACAAAAAAATAGTGATGATAAATCTAAGTTGGGACAAACTGATGTGGCCACGAACTTTACGTAAAGACAATCCTTAAGTAAACAGATTTATGCCTCGCTTTACCTCGATATTAATTTTTCCCTCAGTCAGACTTCTTACAGAAGCTGATTTAGATCACTTGAAAGATTCCCTGCAAGGAGACTCTGGTACTGTTGTATTTTATAGACATGACTAAGACAAAAATCCTAAGCTTCAGGCATCCATTGAATCAGTGGCAGAAATATTTTAGGATGCTGGAAAAACTTGATTCTTCCATGTTAGAAGATAAATACATTCTCACAGATATGAGCTTACTAAATCTGCAAGCTAATTTCTGTAACAATACAAATTTGTACAGTACTTTTATGACTTTATTTATTGTGTGTGTGTGTGTGTGTGTTCATACTCTGAAATGCTCAGGATTTGCTCCTGGCTTTGTGCTCAGGACTTACTACTGCCAGTGGTCAGTATGGAATGCTGAGGATTGAAATCAGGTCAACCACATGCAAGGCAAGTGCCCTAACCACTGAACTATTGCTCCAATCTTAACAGTACATTCATTGAGCACTAATTATGTCAGGAACACAAAGATTATTGGGAAGTTAAAGGTAAATGCGTTTCCCCTTATTATGGAAACCCCCTGAGACCCACTAACAAAAAGGTAGGTAAGTAGAGTAGAATCTTTGGATTTGGCTGTGGAATTCTATTAAACTTCATAAAGTTACCAGTTAATTTCTTTTTAACTTCATGTTTGCAATTCTCACCCCAATACACACATCACCCAATAACATATTTAATTAAGGACAAATGATTACAAAAATTTGTTGGGGTACAGAGGTTAGAGAGATAGTATAGCTGGCAGGGCACTTATCTTACATATAGTTGACCTGAGCTTGATCTCTAGTACTTTATATGGTGCCCAAATCTTACCAGGAATAAGTCCCAAGCACCACTAGGTTTGGCTCCCAAACTAAATATAAATAAATAAAAATGCTAGATTGGGGCCAGATAACAGTACAGGGCACTTGCCTTGCATGAAGCCAAATTTCTGACATTGCATAAGATTCCCTGAGAACTACTAGGAATGACCCTTGAGCACAGAGTCAGAAGCAGTTCCTGAGCAGCTCTAAGTGTCATCCTTCATGTCGGGTTGTCTAATAGGATATGATTTTTTAGCTTTCTGGAAAAATTATTAAAGAATGGCCAAGAAGGTGACTGAAGATCCATTGCAGAATAACTGTCCTTTGAAAAGGTTGTTATTGCTAAATAACTGTGGTAAAATCAAGAGAATGGCAGTGACATGTCATGGAGATCTGAGGAGGTTTGTACTCAAGTGAATTCAGATGAGCTCAGATGAGATAGAACATGATCTTAATTGTTCTATTTTTTTTAAACTTGATTGTTTTTTGGGGTCACACCCACTGCACTCAGGCTCTACACTCAGAAATCACCCCTGACAGACTGGGGCACCGTATGGGATGCCAGGAATTGAACAGGGTCCCTCCCGAGTCAGCCACATGCAAGGCAAATGCCCTACTGCTGTGCTATCTCGCTGGCCTGATCTTAGTGGTTTTAGCTGCCTTTATTGTAATGGGCTCTAGAAAAATAACCAACTATTTTAACAAATACTACTCTAGCGTAACATACGTAACACAGTTACTTTCTGAACCATAGAAGTGGATCTACAAATGCTAACACTGAATTGATCATTAGCTTGGAGATCATTGCTCTCCAAAATAAATATTTCCCCCACAACCACATCAAGAAGCTCCTGCAGCCTTGTGGTAGGAAGCCTGTTTCCTTCCTTGCTACCAGTCCCATTCACGAAGGTGCTTCTGACAGCAGGGGCCTCAAGCCCTGGCTTTATTCCAAAGTGTCTAATCAGAGGCATAGACCAAGTAAAAGCAAGTCGACAGGGGGATGAATGGGGTGCCCTGATTTAAGAAAGTGCAAGAGAAAAAAAATGGAGTGTGTCAAAATGAGAAAAATAAACAGAGGAAAATTCAGGAAGAAATAATCAAGAGCCCATCCCCTGACAGAAGATTAGTTTATCCTGCCAAAGTGAAGTACGGTGGAGGAAAATGGATCCTGCAGATATAAATTATTCATGGTTAAAGACATCTCAGTCATTAAGATATTTACACCTCGAGTGAAGCTCCTGCACGCTGTGTTGATTTATGGGCTACATAATTACATAAGATACACTGATGACTGTTTGCATGGGAAATACTCTGGATTTTTTTTGTTGTTGTTGTTAATCAGGTTTCCCACTTGTGAGCCCAGCATTTCAATCAGCGCACAAGGCTTGATTAGAAACTCCTGGGGGTGGAGGAAAGCCTGTGCATGGTAATTCCAGTGCTGCCTGTCTTCCATCCCTTCAGATAAAAAGTACCTTTGGGGGTGCCTTGCCACTTATTCATTAGTTAAAAGCATTTTTTTTGCTAGTGGCATCCTATTTAAATAACGGTCCTATTTGTTCAGATGAGCTAACCTCCAATAAGTTGTTTCAAAAATAAATTTTTTAGCATTACCAATTTGGTTTATTTTTCTCTCTTAAAATATACTGCTATGGACGTTTCTCAAATTGGCAAAAGAAATACACCTTCTATGCCCTAATGAGCTTAAGCTTAATCTGAAATTCTAATTTTTTTCTGATAACTTAAAGGGGACACTTGAATGGTTACTGTGTTCTAAGTGTATAAAACAAGTGAAATTCAATGACACATCCCATGTAGTTCTTAGGTTTGGTTAAAGCATGATGAGACTATTAATTTTATTACCTTCAGACTTGCCCCCAGTATGATAATGGTTAGTATCATCATCCATTTTTGGGTACTCTTATTATAATTATAGAATCCAAAAACTTTAATAAAATATAACATTGAGGAAAATGTAAGTCATAAGTTAGCAGCTTAATTTACCATCATCATAAATAGGCATTTTGTAACATATCTGGACCTAGAAATAGAACATGGTAGACTTTATTTTATTTGTTTATTTTTTGTTTGGTTTGGTTTGATTTTTGGGCCACACCCAGTGACAGTCAGGGGTTTCTCCTAGCTCTGCACTCAGAAATTGCTCCTGGTTTGGGGGACCATTGAGATGCTGGTGATAAAACCAAGGTCTGTCCTGGATCAGCCACGTGAAAGAAAAATGCCCACCGCTGTGCTATCCGGCCCCTTTATTTTATTTTTTTTAATTTCTTTATTTAAGCACTGTGGTTACAGAAATATTCATAGTTGGGTTTCAGTCATCAAATGTACAACACCACCCTTCACCAGTGCAACTTTCTGGCCTTTAATGTCTCTCATTTCCTTCCCTATCCTATTCCCTTCTTGTTTCTGGGACAGGCATTCTGCTTCTCTCTCTCACCATCATTGTCATGGTAGTTGTCATGTAGTTAGTGCTTTAACTGTTTTCACAGCTCTTTGTGGTAAGCTTCAGATCATGGGCTGGTATTCCCAGCCCTCATCTCTACTGTTTCTGAATATTACCATATTTTCTTTAATTTTTCTTATATTCTACAGATTAGTGAGACTACTCTATGTCTATCCTTCTTCTGACTTATTTCATTCATCATTATAGTCATGTCCATCCATGTATAAGCAAATTTCATGACTCCATTTTTCCTTACTGCCTGTGTAGCATTCCATTGTGCAGTTGTACCACAGTTTCTTTAGCCACTCTGTTTTTGGGCACCTAGATTGTTTCCAGATTCTGGCTATTGTAAATAGTGTTGCAATGAACATAGGAGTGACAAGAGTATTATTGTATTGTGTGTTTGGTGTTCCTAGGGTATATCCCTATGAATGGTATTGTTGGGTCAGATGGGAGCTCAATTTTCAGCTTTTGAGGAATATTCATATTGTTTTCCAGAAAGGTTGGACTAGATGGCATTCCTGCCAACAGTGAATAAGAGTTCCTTTCTCCTGCACCCATATCAGCACTGGTTGGTCTTGTTCTTTGTGATGTGTGAGGTATGAGATACCACAGAGTTGTTTTGATTTGCATCTCCCTGATGATTAGTGATTTGGAGCATTTTTTTCATGTGCCTTTTGGCCATCTGTATTTCTTATTTGAGGAAATGTCTGTTTATTTTTTTCTTTCCAGTTTTTTTGATGAGGTTAGATTTTTTTTCTTATTGAGTTCTGTCAGTACTTTGTATATCTTAGATATTAGCCCCCTCTCTGGGTATTGTGTGAATAGTTTCTCCCATTCTGTGTGTAGCCTTTGAATTCGAGTCACTGTTTTCTTTAAAGAGCTGAAGCTTCTCAGTTTAATAAAGTCCCATTTGTTTATCTTTGTTTTTACTTTCTTAGACAGTGGTGTTTTCTCCTTGAAGATGCCTTTATTCTCAGTGTCATGGAGTGTTGTGCCTACATTTTCTTCTATATACCTTACAGTCTCAGGTGTGATATCAAAGTCTTTAATTCATTTCGATTTGACTTTTGTGCATGTTGTTAAAGAGAGGTCTGAGTTTTCTTTTTTGCATGTGGCTGACCAGTTGTCTAAACCACTTGTTGAAGATGTATGGGAAGGACTTTAAATCACTGTTGTCAACCTTTTCATAATTGCAGATTGGCACCCATCCTTCAGCTCAGTCTACAGACTAATAGTTCTAACCAAACTGTCATAACTTGGTAGATTAGTGCTTTTAAATATGTCTATTACCTGAAGACTGGCACTGTTCATGAACTGATGGTGTAAGCCACTGCTTGAAACCAGTCCTGCAAATCACAGTAGAGTTTACTTTTGCTTACTCTTTTATTTATAAAATAAAACTTCAGGACTTTTTTTTTTAAATAGAGGTCATCCACCTTAAAAAGAGTATCACCTCCATAGTTGTCCATGCACCTGGGGACACTCCAAGACACATTCAACGTACTGGAACACAACTGGCTCAGTACTGGGACCATCAGCATTATACCTGGCAGTGCTGGGGGTGACAAAGTTGTAATATCAGGGATTCAACTCAGGCCTTCACGCATGCTAGGCATTTGCTCTTGCCACTAGACCTTTTTCCTCAGCTGAAAATCTGCCTTTTTTTCCTCTCTTGATACAATCTCACAAAATTCATGTATACAGGTGTAGTTTTAGGTCTATCATCCTCAATATCATATATTACTCACTAGGTAAATAGGAAATTTACTTCTCAATCCCTGAGTCAGGTGTTTTATTTTGTTTGGAATTAAGACAAATTTTGCTGTTCCAAATATCTAAAAATGCCTTTGGGTGAACAAATACACTCATATCTGTGTCTAGGAATTAAATTCCTGGGTCTGAGAGTAAGAAAACATTCAGCTTAAGTAGATATAAATTAATAGTTTCCCAGAAGAATTGGATGGCAACCTTCTCAGGAGCAGATTGCTTGACAGGTGTAACTTCCTGTTGCAGTCAGTGTTTCCCACTACAGCAGTATCACCTGTGCTTTCAAGTTCATATCCCTAATAACCAAGATGCCAAGTTGCCCCTCATGACTCAAGGATATTAGGATACAATGGCTGTCCACAATTTTCTATTAGGTTGTTTGGATTCTTGGTTCATGAGTTAAAAAAACAATCAAACTGATATGAGTCCTTTGGTAAGTTTTCCTTTAAGGCTATTCCATTTCAGGTTAATGATCTCTTGTATAAAAAATACCCTAGTCATCTGCATTCCTATATTTATTACAGAACTATTCACAATTGCCAGAATCTGGAAAGGACTCAGGTCCTTGAGAACTGAAGAGTTGATGAAGAAACTAATAAAGTTGATAAAGAAATAACGCAATGGAATACTACATGGTTGCTAGAAAAAATGAAATAATTTCTTATACAACGTAAGAGTAACACGTTGGGGAGGGAGATGGAACTGTAGCACAGCAGGTAGGGCATTTGTCTTGCCCAGCCAATTAGGGTTT
This sequence comes from Suncus etruscus, assembly GCF_024139225.1. Taxonomy (NCBI): domain Eukaryota; kingdom Metazoa; phylum Chordata; class Mammalia; order Eulipotyphla; family Soricidae; genus Suncus; species Suncus etruscus. Next base: position 95,710,002 of record NC_064858.1, read on the forward strand.
GATTCCTAGCATCTCATATGGTCGGTCTCCTGAAGTGGGAGGGAGAAAAGGAGGGAGGGAGGGAGAAAGAGAGAAAAAGAGAGAGAGAGATAGATAGATAGATAGAGAGAGAGAGAGAGAGAGAGAGAGAGAGAGAGAGAGAGAGAGAGAGAGGAGAGAATATCATGTTGAGTGAAATGAGTCACAGGGAGAAGGACAGACAAAATGGTCACACTCATCAGCAGGATAAAAATAACACCATAGAGTGAGAATAATATCTAAATAATATTAAAGTCAATAGATATGATGGGAAGTTAAAATGATCATCCTGGACAAGAACTAGTAACAGAAAGAAAATAAAGTAATATTCATGATACTCCTTCAGAAACCATGTTGCAAAAGTGCCTAAAATAAAAATAAAAGGAGAGAACAAGAAGACAGAGAGAGAGAGAGAGAGAGAGAGAGAGAGAGAGAGAGAAGTGTTTGCCCTAGAAACAGGTTGGGGTGGTGGCAACAGGAGGGTTCTAGGGACATTGGTGGCTGGAAATGATCCCTGATGAAGGGATTGGTTTTGGAACATTGTATGACTAGAAATTAAACTAGCAACAACTTTTCAACTATTACATGGTGACTTAATACTTTTAGAAGAACAACTTTTGATGATGAAAAGTATTTTTCTCTTATAGTTAGTATTTTATGCTGACTATTTAAAATTTTTCACACAGTGAAGTCATAATGACATTTTCCTCTGCTTTTTCTATAGGCTTTCTTTATTATTCGTACTGAGCAACTGTTCATTTGAAGTTGATTTCTATGCATGGTGTAGGGATAGGGTCATATATATTCTCCACAATAAATATAATGGACTCAACATTATAAACAAAACCTATTATTTCTTCATTCAATAGAATGCCATCTTCTATGCTGTAAATTAAACAACTTTACAGGTATAGTCCTGATTTTAGACAATCCATTCTATTCTATTGACCTTTTTTTTTTGTCCCTGTGTCAGTAATATACTATCTTAATTGTTTTGCCTTTTAAATGGATCCCACAATTAACAGTGTAAGTTCTCTGGTTTTCTCGTTGCTTTTCAAGGAAGCTTTGGCTTTTATTGACTCTAAGTAATATGATGTTGGCTTTTTGGGGGGTAGGCAAAGTTTGAGGGCCACTCCTAGTAGCAGTCAAAGAAACTTGTGGTGCCAGAAATCAAATCTGGGCTTCCCTCACACAAAGCATTCTCTCAGTCCATAGAGGATGGTGGTCAAAGATGGCTCAATGACTTTCAGACCCAGCTTCCTAACATGTGAGTTGTGCCCCATGTGGGGTAACATACTGAATATGGGCATCACAAAAACCAAATTGGTGACAATAAAATGTTTTGAACATACGAAGACCCATATATTGAATCAGAAGTCATTCTGGCAGTGCTCGCCCACGAATATTTTTCAGGTGGAAGAGGGACCTTAGTGGACAGATTTTATGAAGCTCTAGCTCAAGACAGTCACTTGCCAAGAAATCATAAATTGTGAGTTCAGCCCCCTGAACTGCCACATTGTGCTGAGGAGCTTGGGACAGTCCCCCTATCTGTGATTTTTACACAAGAAGTGCCTAGAAGCTGGGTTAGGGCATGCACAAGTCCCCAGTTCAAAACTCAGTGCCACCTTCAAGCACTTGCTGAGGTACTTTAGGAGCCCTGCTATTAGGAGTTAAAGAACAGTGAAGTGACTTAGGAAGCACCAGGATACATATGAGGTGCTGTTATTTAATCCCTGTGCCATATATGTGCTGACTACTCCATGTGCTGGAAGTCCCCAGCAAGGGTGGAAATAATCCCTCAATAATGAGAAAAATGAGATCTTTTGAAAAAACAAGCCTGAGCTCTAGCAAAGTGACTCGGGACAAATTTTGTGGACACCATAGTATTGCAAAAATTCAAAATGATTGATGTCTAGTATTATTATACAAATACAAAAGCTTACAGAGGGAGAGAGGCATGACCATTTATGTCTACCAGTAGTCAGATTTTAAAAAAACTCACCAAATTTCTGTCTTATTTACTTAAAGGGAGGGAAATAACCAAATGAATCTGGCATTTAAGTGACTAATACCAATTGGTAAGTAGAAATACTTGCCACAAGGCAAAAAAAAAATCCTTTTCCCTGACAGCTCAAGACAAGTGAATCTGCATGACTCCGATCCAATCATCATATTCCATATCACCATTCTCCAGAAAGGCTGATTCCTTCTTAGTTTAAAAATAGTCACTGCCAGGTTTTTCTGAGCCTGGTAAGTGATCCACAGAGAAAATGGAATGACTGCCCATCAGGTTCTGCTGAGGCAGAGAAACTGTTATGTTAGAGGAAGTGCCTGCCAGCTTGAAAACAAATTCTGACTGCCCAGGATTCTGATACTTCCAAGACTGGGAAGGAATCGGTAATCAGGAAGCATGAACAGCTCAGTAGTGAGATGCAGAGTCTCTCCTAGCTGAGATTTGGCTGTAGAATTACAGTAAAAAATTTATTTTTTAAAGTAGCCTTGTTCTTTAGAAATCAGATCTGAGGTTAAACAAACATCAACTGCACGGCAATACTAAAAGCTGAGGAATATGAAGTCGCAAAATATCTACTTAGAGAGTTAAGACATCTATATTTCTCATAGACTTTGGTTTTTAAATATGAAATAAACATGTTATTTAAAAAATGTGACAATACTGGACAAAAGTATCACTCTAAAGACAAGGCTACCTAAGAGAGGAAGTACATGAGAGGTAGTACAATGCGTAGATCACTTGCATTGCATACAGTTGGTAGATTAATCCTTTGCACCAGATATGATTCCCTAAAGCATCACCAGGAGTGATCATAGAGACAGAGGCAAACCCTAACCATTATGGAGTATGGCCAAACCACAACACACTCCACCATCACCCCCCCCACACACACACACATACACACCCAAAAAGAAAGAAAAAGCAATTTACCATTGTTATTAAAGCCACTCAGGCCTTATCAACAAAGAAGCAAAGGAGTCTGTCCAGTATATCCACAAATACACTTTGAGTATTCCAGTTAGGCTAAGGGCATCCATCAGTAGGATTGATAAGCACACTGGGTCTTAAACTCAATGGGCCCTCAAAAAGAAAGGGGGGGGAGATTTATTCATCATCTGCTAATGAAATCTCTAATTAAAAAAGCTTGACCTTTAGCTGGGAAGAATAAAAGACTTGATGATTCAGTACCTAAAAAAGTTGGAATGATGGATGAAGATATTAAATTATGATGTAATAGGATAAAGGATGACTTGCCCAGTATCTTTACAGTGAGTCAGTTTCTGAAGTGCTTGTGTGTCTATTGTCTTGTTTTTGGTTAGCCTCCTCTGGTGCTAAGATGCTTTCTAGATATTGCTGAGATACAGAGAGATAACTCCTGCATCTGACTTTAGACTAGGTTGGCAGGAAGATGTTATTAATAAAAATTGGGGATCCAGAGAGATAGCACAAGGCATTGGCCTTGAATGCAGCTGACCCAGAAAAGACCCGGTTTGATTTGTGGCATCCCACATGGTCCCCCAGCCTGCCAGGGGTGATTTCTGAGTGCAGAGCCAGGAGTAACCCCTGAACACCACTGGGTGTGGCCCAAAAATCAATCAATCAATCAATCAATCAATCAAGTTCAAAAAAAAAGAAATGGGCAGAAGGGATTGGAAGTCAATCAGTCCTTGGCTAGTGGTCCAAACAAAGGATGTTGGGATGAATGTTGGTATATTATCAAAGGCAGAGAACACCATCCCCATAGAATGACACGCCTTCTTAGGCCAGTTTTCCACATCATCTTTATAATTACCTCTTAAGCTAGAATGGTTTTCTGTAGTCATTTGTTTCATTGGGTTCACATAGAGAGGACATTTGAAAGTGATAAGCAGAAGCTTATTTTTCTTAAGATATATTACCACAGGGGCTGGAACAGTGGCACAAGTGATAGGTTGTCTGCCTTATACACGCCAACCTAGGATGAACCACTGTTTGAACCCCCAGCGTCCCATATGGTCCCCCAAGCCAGGAGCGATATCTGAGCACATAGCCAGGAGTAACCCGAGTCACCAGGTGTGGCCCAAAAAAACAAAAAACAAAACAAAACAAAAAGATAAACTACACTAAGAGAAATAAACAGAGCCACAGCAGTACAGAGTAGTTTCCTAAACCCATGCACATGGCAGAAAAAAAGAGCCAATTCTCACAGGGAACTTCAGGATATATGAAGCCTAAAAACATCTTGCTCTTGTTTTTAAAACTAAGGACAGCAAGAACCTTTGCCAGAGCATCAGAGCCAACATGTGTTCCATTTTAAACCCTTCACTATGGGACCCTGACTTTGATGAAGGCACTATAGTATCTTTCATGATATTCTTTCACTGTTAAGGTCCCATTAAGAAATGAAGATGTGAACACAGATATTTCCATGAAAAAAAAACACGATGTTTCATTGTGTGGGCTGTCTTTATATTTTCTTGGGACAAAGCTAGATCATAACACTTCTGGCTCACTATGAATCATCTTAGCTACAAATGCAGTGCCCGGGAATCAGAAGATGGTTCCCAGTTTTAGTCTCAGCTGCTAAAAGAGTAACGGAAAAGGAAGGAAAGATGATTCCTGGAAAATTATGCCTCCCTCCCTTAGTCTGAGTAGCTTTACTATAATTTGAATCAATAAAGATGTTTGAATGATTAAACCAGAGTAGAAAATTAATTCTGTGTCTCACTTTCTTCCCTTTTACTCAGAACTCTCTTATGTACTTACTGTTAAATATTTGATGTGCTGGGAATATTTTTTATTCAATAATGCATCTAGACCTAAAACAATTATAATATAAATGGTAAGTTTCACTTTAATTTTTTATTTTTAATAATAATTTATTTCTTTAAGCGCTATGGTTACAAATATGTTTGTGGTTGGTTTTCAGCCATAAAATGCACACTCGCCTTCACCAGTGAAAATTTCCCACTTAATGTCTCCCATTTCCATTCTCCCCCATCCCCTGCCTACTTTGAGACAGGCATTGCATTTTTCTCACTATCATTTTCTCACTTTTATTTATAAATATTCTACGAATACTTTTATTTTGAAAAGAATATTAATTTTCTGAGTCTTCTTCCTCCCTCCCTCCCTCCCTCCCTCCCTCCCTCCCTCCCTCCCTTCCTTCCTTCCTTCCTTCCTTCCTTCCTTCCTTCCTTCCTTCCTTTCTTCCTTCCTCCCTCCCTCCCTCCCTTCCTTCCTTCTTTCCTCCCTCCCTCCCTTCCTTCTTTCCTCCCTCCCTCCCTTACTTCTTTCCTCCCTCCCTCCCTTACTTCTTTCCTCCCTCCCTCCCTTCCTTCTTTCCTCCCTCCCTCCCTTCCTTCTTTCCTTCCTCCCTACCTCCCTCCTTCCCCCTCCCCCTCCCTCTTTCCCTCCCTCCCTCCCTCCCTCCCTCCTTCCTTCCCTCCCTCCCTCCCTCACTTCCTTCCTTCCTTTCTTCCTTCCTTCCTTCCTTCCTTCCTTCCTTCCTTCCTTCCTTCCTTCCTTCCTTCCTTCCTTCCTTTCCTCCTTCCTTCCTTCCCTCCTTCCTTCCTTCTTTCCCTCTCCCTCCCTCCCTCCTTCCCTCCCTCCCTCTCTCCCTCCCTTCCTTTCATCCCTTTCTTCCTCTCTCCCTACCTCTCTCTCCAGACGTGCTCAGGGGTTACTCCTGGCTCTACACTCAGAAATTACTCCTGGCAGGCCCAGAGAACCATGTGGGATACTGGGGATCAAACACAGCTCAGTTGTGTGCAAGACAAATGCCCTCAGTCTTACATTTTAATTTGTTTGAGCATTCAACAAAAATGGACAAATGAACCAAGGTTACAGACTGCATGAAGAAATCCAATGCTTTAAATGGAGTTATTTCAAACACTCTTGGCCCCAGAGTATAGCAAAGAGAAGGAAAGAAATTGAGTGGAGGAGAATAAACACAAATACAAAATAATAAGGGCCAGGGGCCAAATGATCAGGTGCGTTGGTGGTGTTTAAAAAAAAAAACACAGAACTAATGCTCACTTCAGCAGCACATATACTAAAATTGGAACGATACAGAGAAGATTAGCATGGCCCCTGCACAAGGATGACACGCAAATTCGTGAAGCGTTCGATATTTAAAAAAAAAATAAAAGAACTAAATATTCAAGCAAAAGTCAATAACAAGCAAATAATGAAACCTAAACTTTAACATCAAAACTTTAAATGGGCTTACAATACTGGCAGGCAGGGGAGGCAGGAGTAGTGGCATGGAATGGACTCTGGGAACAATGGTGGAGTAAGGTAGACACTGGCGGTGAGATTGGCCCTAATATGTCTGAAACCCAACTATTAACAATTTTGTAAACCACAAACATTTCAATAAAATATTAAAAATAAAACAAAGACAAAGCTGCATAAAAAGGAAAAGTAGAAAAAGGCTAGCGAGGTAGCACAACAGTGCTTGCCTTGCATGTGAATGACATGATTTCGATCCCCGAGAATCACATACAATTCTCAGAGTGACGCATGAGAGGTAGGAGTGAGTTCTAAGTGCTCTATCAGGTGTGGTTCGAAAAGAAAATCATAAAATCTAGGTTAACAGTAGTATGACCTGTGTGATTTTGGACAATTAATCTCAGCTTTAAAGTTGGCTACTTCATCTATGAAAGATAATAACAATGATGTCACAGAGTTCTGATGGCAATTAGAGTTAACACATTGTGCAGATTTCACTTGGCAGACATTAACTAATTTCAAATGTTAGATCTCTAATTTCTTGTCACTTTTTATTAAACCCGGGCCTAGCCGATGCTGTCTATGTTCTTTAATTAATTTCTGAGTTGATATGAACATTTCTATTCTTTACTTAGCCTGAGAAAGCAAGAGAAAAGATTCTTAAGCAAAAAAAAAAAAAAAAAAAAGTAAGTTTTGATTTCTATGCTCCTAGAAGCTAGTTTATTGGTTGTGTTTATGTAAGAGGCAGTGAAACCGTCATCAAGGGAAAGTCTAAAAGAGAAAAGAAGGCTGGATGAAAGAGCTTAATAGCTTTCTAGTGTATTATTAGTAAAATCTCCACATGTCATTCCACTTAACTTTAAAGGTTGCCAATTATTCCCATGTCTCTCTTTCTCTTTAGCCTCAGATTCATACAACTATAGATTGGATTTTATAATCTCTAAATAAGGAATCCATATCTTGAGCTAGGTACTTAAAAACCAACTATATGCAGAACCCATGGGCAACAGAAATTCTGAAAATGAAATTATTTTTTTTCACAGGTGGGATGTTGAACATTTCAACCAAATGATATCTCCAGCATGTCTGACCTCCTATACCTTCAGATATGAACACTCTACTGCAGGGAACACCACACTTTGCTTTAAATTCTGTTTGGACAGTCAGGCTAAATGGAGGAGATTCCATGCAGCACATAAAATGGCCAAAAAAAGATATATGCATACTTATTTTTATTGCAGCCTTAGTATAATAATCAGGTTATGAAAATAATCCAAATGACTCAGAAAAGGGTTGAAGCTACAGTACAGTGGATAAAGCCTTGCACAGAGCTGACCTGGGTTTGATCTCTAGCACTGTATATGATCCCCTGAGCTCTGCACAGAATGATACCTTAGCAGTTTGTTAGGAGTAAGTCCCAAGACCAGCTAGGTTTGGTCCAATCCCCACTCCCAATCCAAATATCCAAGAACAATTGTATGGATTAAGAAATTGCTGTATGGGGCCGGAGAGATAGCATGGAGGTAAGGCATTTGCCTTTCATGCAGAAGGATGGTGTTTGAATTTCAGCATCCCATATGGTCTCCCCCACCCCACTTGCCAGGAGTGATTTTTGAGCGTAGAGCCAGGAGTAACCCCTGAGCGCTGCCAGGTGTGACCCAAAAACCAAAAACCAAAACAAAACAAAACAAAAAAAGAAGTTGCTGTATACAAACAAAACGGAATGCTACACAGTCACTAGGAAAAAATATAGGCATGCAATTCATAGCAATTTGGTGAACAATCTAAGTCAGAAGCAGATGTGCAAATACAAGATGATCTCACTCATCTGTGGTATACAGAAAAAAAAAAGGTCAAGAGTTTGAATACTATCAGTCAATAACAAACCTTAGAAACTAGAATACAGACTTGAGAGCACTAGGTCTGAAGGATAGAAGGGATGGGAACAAAGAGGCTCTTGTTGCTAAGGGAAGTAACAGTATGCCCAAACAATAATAGCCAATTAACAAACAGTTGGGAAGAGTGGAAGGAAAGGATCATTTGACCAGCTTGGACATAGTGTTGTGGGGAAGGTCCTGGACATTTTGGTAGTGCTGGTGGTGGTGTGGTGTGGTGTGGTGGTGTGTGTGTGTGTGTGTGTGTGTGTGTGTGTGTGTGTGTGTGTGTGTGTGTATGTGATCTCTCACAGAGAAAGTAACTGGTTTTTGTTTGTTGTTTGATTTTTGGGCCACACCTGGTGACATTCAGGAGTTACTCCTGGCTATGCGCTCAGAAATCACCCCTGTCTTGGGGGACCATATGGGACACCAGGGGATCGAACCACGGTCCATCCCAGGTTAGTGCATGCAAGGCAAATGCCCTACAACTTGTGCCACTGCGCCAGTCCAGAGAATAGTAACTTTTTGCATCAATACCAGAAACTTCAACACAATATCAATCTTATCACTTAAGCATTATTAAAATACTTTTTAAAAAGAAAAAAACTCTCACCCTTGTTCACTGCTATCAATATTGTCAAATAGAGCAAAACAAAAATGGCCCCATGCCCTAAAAAGCCAGGTGGGTTGGGGTAAATTAAAATTACTCTTAGTTCAAATTTTAAAAATATTTCTTCACACTAAAACCAGTTTCTAAAACTGTTGGAAAGTCAGATACTTATGATTTCCAAAAATTAAGTAAAATAGGGATTCATTAAAGAAATCCCTTTTGTGAATAAAAGGATCCTACAGTCACTAGAAGCAAGTATTCAGAGTGGGAGATATTTTGAATATAATTTGTGGAAAAACTTTTGAAGGAGTCCAAAGAAAAAAGCAGGGACCCAACAGGGGGACACCCAAGGGTGCAAAGCCAATAGGTCAGAGGGATTATATCTGAGTGAAATATTTCAGAAAAAGCTGACTTGAGTATTTGACCACATTTCTGCAGAGATATAATAAGCATTTCTTCTTCCTCCCAAGTGTTTGCATGGCTCAGTAGTCTGTTCTGTTTTTCTAACTTGGGTAGAGTAACAGACATAAACAGAAAAATCAAAGTCTTCAGTGAGTCAGAATTATCTGGTTTCAATACATTTCTTATTCAGGTGTGTGAGGCTTATCTGAAATCACACCTTCTAGTAGTGTCTGAGCAAATCTTTGTAGTGGTGCCTACAAGGAAGGCTCAGTTCTCAGTGAAAGGCATGGAATCTGACAAAACTTCTAATAATCAGTATGGAAGATAAAAAGATGTATAATATATTCCCAATCATAGAATATTTGGAGGAATTGGAAATTCTCAAATGATTCACAGAATATCAATTAAGTTTTCAAGCAGTTAAAGTTCCATAGTAGGGGAGCACGCAAATGTCATGGAAGTTTCCCATCTTCCCCTTAGGGATTTTTATCTTGGAAGTGTCTATTACTTGTTAAAACATACAATGCGGACACAGGATGACTACTTTGAAACTGATCCTACTCTTTCAAAGAACAGGAGAGAATAAATTTCTTGGTTGTATACAAGTGTATCTTCTTTTGCGGGATAGAAGGAAAAAGTATAGAACTTTTTTTTTTTAACTGAATTTCCAGACAAACAATTGCTTTTAGATTCTGGTTTTCTAAATCACTGAAAATTGCTAATGAATATTTGGGCAAGAAATCAACTGTAGTTGTGGGCCAAAGAGTTACTGAAAACCTTTTCATGTAGCTCTCTCGGATTTTGGTATCTGATGTTATCTATCACCAGAAGTAAATTTTTTTTTAAAAAATAAAGGACAGAGAAACAAGAAAAATAAATGCCAATATCAGAAAAGGAGTAATAGCATTTGTGGAGTCAGAGAGAGGAAGTTCAGGGGTAAAGTCTTGGTTTTACTTGGAACTTGGTTTCACTTGCAGCCAAAGATGGTTGCAAGCAGTCAACCCTAATTCATTCCTAGCATTGCATGTTGTCCGTGAGAATCACCAGGAGTTATCCCTGAGCACAGAGTCAGGAGTAGCCACAGAGCACTGCCGGGTGTGGCCCAAAAAAGAAGCCCCTACACATGAGTTGCAAATAACTCATTAATGTAGACTAACATTGTTGTGAATGTGAATTCTTGTAGAAATCAGAAAGCATCAACCTTGCATGAAAATCCAGTCCCTTCAGCTTTCTCAACCAAATCATTTTCCAGGTTTCCTTCATAGATCATATGAGGACAGGATACTTGAAACTGCAAATGATCTAATTATAGTTGAAAGTGTCTTAAATAGGATTACATTTAGGGCAGAGATTTGGTCAACATCATAGACTCTTCATTTGCTTATTTATTTATCAGTCAACTACAGAACACTGGTCTTCATAGACAGGTCTCTGTATGGGATGCAATGGGTGTATGACAAATTCTGTCTTCAAATAGTTAATTATCACACAGAGGCAAGAAATCATGTGCACCAATAATAGAACCACTGTACAAAATTGGTTAAAGACTGTAAGAGTAACACTAAAGGGATGCTGTAAACTTAAATGGAAAAAGGAATTTCTTCCCATTGGATTTTGTAGGCTTGGATTCTAGACAGAGGAATGAGTCTGAAAAGCTATATACATTTTGAAAAGGATAGTTTGAAGACTCACCTAAAAAAAGAGAAACACCAATAATAAAAATACATTGATTTTTTTCTCTGTGTACCAGGAACATGTCAGGTTCTTTAAACATATTAACAAATGTAATCATTACAATAACTATAGAAAGTATCAACTAAGAAGAATCCAGAGTTAGGAATAAAATTTGGTCCCATTAATTATAGTGCCTGCAGGGAGGAAGATTATGAGGAAACATACAAACATGGAAAATATTGGTTACAATCATTAAATGTATGAAGTGCAGTGCTTTCCAGGAATACAACAAAAACCTAGGAAGTTAGGTCAGGAAAAGCATAAATGTGCTTTTAAAATTGGTCTAAAGATTTGAACTTCATATTATAGCTAAGGGATAGGAAGGTGCCCAAATATGGGTGGTGATATTAAATTAGATGAGGACAGCAAAGATGGTTGCAAGTGACCAACCCCAAGTTGATCCTGGCACCATGCAAAAAAAAAAAACCTTATCATATAAGAAGAATTTCCTCTGCCAGTGTTAAAAGTTTTTTATATTTCTAAAATATACAGAAGTTAAAGGACTAATTTTCCACTGATGGGACATAAATTAATTTTAGAAGCATAATACATAATTTGAAAATGAGGGAATTTTAAAAATCTTTTTATTAATTATTAAATGTCTCAGATGTCAAGAAAAAGGCCCTTGTAGATAATGGCTGCCCTTGGCATTATTGGCCTTTTGCCTATTATGGGGAGTCTGGGAAAGAATTGCTGGAAATGTTGTAACTGTCAAAGGGAGAACAGAGCGTGTTATGCATAATAAAGAAAATGATCAGCTTTCTTTTTCAATAGTGACTTTAGCTATAAACATTTAAACTCAGCTTGAACTACATTTAAATGTTTTTTAAAAAAATTGGGGCCATAGAGATCGTAAAGAGTTTAAGACACTAGCTGGCTCTCAGTCCTATCCTTGCTACTGCATTTGGTCCCTGAATATCACCAGTAGTGTTTTCTGAGCAGTCAGGAGTAATCCCTGAGATTTACCTGATATTGCCCCTAACCAAAAGCAAACCAACAAACAAAATAATAGGGGCTACACAATGGCACTCAGGTCCAGGGAGTCAGTCCCTACACAGTTATATTGATAGTTTAATGCCCAGAGAGGTACCATGCTGGTGTTGAGGGCCACAATGGGTATTAGCAGTAGTGCTGTGACCCAGTTAGGTGATGGAGGTAGAATTCAGGGCTTCATACATGCCAGATATGTGCTTCACTACTTTCTGCCATATTTGCAGTTCAGAAAGGGTATTATAAACTATTTTTGTGAATAAATTGTTGAATTGAATCACCAGGAGATAGTTACAAAATTATCATGATTGAGTTTCTAAGTACAATAGCATTCACCAGTGCACATTTGCTGTCACCAATGTCCCCAGTTTCCATCTTGTCTTCACCCTGTCCTCTCCCCTCTGTCTCTGTGGCAGACACTTTTCTTCTTTCTCTCTCTTCCTTTTCTTTTTCTTTTAAAAATATGGTTTGCAATCTTGTAACTGACGGTGTATCATACATATCACTTTACCTCCTTTGAGCATGCACTTCTTGTCCAAAATGATAATTTCCAACTATCATTATCACATAATAATCCCTTCTCTGCTTCAACTGCACTTCCTATTTGTGGCAAACTTCCTTACATGGATTGGTCCTACTGGCTCTCATCTCTATTTTTTTCTAGATATTAATATCATACTAACATTTTTTAAAAAAAATCCTGCAAATGAGTGTGATCATTCTGTCTATCCTTCTCCCCCTGACTCATTTCACTCAACAAAATACATATCCCTTCATGTCTAGGCAAACTTCATACTTCATTTTTCCTAACAGCTGCATAGAATTCCCTAGTGTTTATATACCATAGTTTATATACCATAGCCAGAAGGATTTTTTTGCATTGTGTTTTTGGGAACTTAGGATATATTCCTAGGAGCAGTATTTCTGAGTCATATGGAAGTTTCATTTCTAGTTTTTTGAAGAATATCCAAATTTGTTTTACAAAAAAGGCTGGACCAGTCAACATTATCACCAACAATGAATGAGAGTTTATTTTTCACTGTATCTGAGCCAGCACAGGTTGTTCTTGTACTTTGTGATGTGTGCCAGTCTTTGTGGTGTGAGATGATATTTCATAGTTGTTTTGATTTTCATCTCCTCGCTGATTAATGAAATAGAGAAAATTTTTCAAGTATTTTTTGGCCATCTCTATTTATTTTTTATTACATTATATTAATCTCTGACAAATAGTTACATCAGTTAAACTTGAAGTGGTGTTGACTTCCCACAATTTATTTTACCAATTTAATTTTTATTTATCTTTATTTTTTCCATCTTAATTTTTAAAAGTGAATTACATGAAGGCAGGATAGGTGATGGGAAGGAATCTGGGGACATGGTTAGGGAAATAGATATTGATTTTAAAAGTCTATATGCATGAAACTCTATTTCGAATAATTTTGTAAATTGCCTCAATAATAGATAGAAAATAGAGTTCTTAAAATAAAATAACTTTATACTACTTCTGGGCACTGGTAACTAGTATATTATTTGGGCCATCTGCAGGGGACTGAGATGATAACAGACCGCATTGTAATCATCTGTACTTGTAGCATTCCTGCAATAGATATGTGTTCCCAGTGCTTGACTGAAACCTCAAGTTCCTTCTTGAGGTTCGGATAGTCACCATCAATTAATCAGAGACGACATAGAAAATGGAATTACTGACTCTTCTTACTCTGTTTGAGTTTCATAGATATGTATAATTTTGATGTAGTTAATCAGTTTGTTTATACCAGACCATTTTGGAGGATAAAACAAAATTTCAAAAGGTAGGACCAGAGAGATAGTATAGCAGGTAAGATATAGCTGACTCCGGTTCAATCCCACTGCCATAGTCTCCCCACCCCAAACACTTGCAGGTACTATCCAAACCCAATAAATCAAAACACAAACATCTGAAACAAAATTTTAAGAGGTAGTCCATTCCTTTTGAGAATTTATCAGATACATTCTAGTAGGCACAGGATTTGTCCAAGTACCTCATCTCCTGAACAGGTTCTCAGCTTCCTAAAAATTGGCATTTCTTTATTTTTTTCTTCATTTCGTGGCTAGTATACATACTCATTCTTGAATCTGTATCTTCAACACTCCAATGTCTGGCTCCTATGAATGTGGTGATACATCACCGAAATGATTGTGCTTTGATTAACAACAGCATAGTTAGTCTTTACAAAGAGAAGATCTGGGTGTACCTAATGTATTCAATGAATCCAAAAAGCAGAGCATTTTCTCTGGGGTGGGTAGAAGAAAAATTCAGAGATGTGAAAAGGGCTCCATACACTACTGGTGGTTGCAGATGAAATAGTTCCTGTTTGGATTTTTGTCCCCCCCCTTTTTTTTCTTTCCTTTAAACAGAACCACATAACTTGAATCATCTTGTTCTGCCTCATAAATTGAGGGGGAAATAATGGATGGTACCAATACCAAACAAGTAGATGAACATTGAGTAAAAATTTAAAAAATGATCAGACTTAAACACCAAATCCAAAGCCAACAACAGAATCAATACCCAATCTACAACAAGCTAAACACAAAGTGGACCACTTATTCTAGCTGCCCTAGGGGCAAAGGAGGGGGATATG
>NC_064858.1:95729482-95846982 GCF_024139225.1 Suncus etruscus
AGTGGAAATGCTTTGTTTTTTAATTTTTATATATTTATATTTTGGGGGCCACACCCAGTAGTACTTGGAATTTACTCTTGGCACTGTGTGCATTGCTGGGACTAAAGAGCTAGCACAGTAGTAGGGTGTTTGCCTTGCACGAGGCCGATCTAAGACAGACCTTGGTTTGATCCCCCGGCATCCCATATGGTCCCCTGAGCCAGGAGAGATTTCTGAGTGCATAACCAGAAGTAATCCCTGAGCATCACAGGGTATGGCCCAAAAAGCAAAAAGGAAAAAATTTCCCATTTATTGTCTAGCTCAACTTTCTCTTCTGATATATCACTCTGTTTCTTATCAGCATGGTCTGGCTCTAGACATTCCTTGCTCTTAATTAGTCTCTATATTACCCCAATTTTCTTTTTTTTTTCTTGTAAGAATTTATTCAAGAGACAAAATTGATTAACATAATGAGGTAAACTAAAATAACTTAATATAGTAATATAACATAACATAACATATAATATAATTGATATAATAATAATACTTGTAAGTCAAAGAAAGTTTTTGATTAAAAACAGAATTCTTTTGTGTGTGTGTGTGTGTGTGTGTGTGTGTGTGTGTGTGTGTGTGTGTGGTTTTGGGTCACACCCGGCAGTGCTCAGGGGACACTCCTGGCTCCATGCTCAGAAATTGCTCCTGGCAGGCACGGGGGACCATATGGTCCGGGATTCGAACTGATGACCTTATGCATGAAAGGCAAATGCCTTACCTCCATGCTATCTCTCCGGCCCTAAAAACACAATTCTTTTTTTTCCATAATGGCTTACATATCTTTCACAGTAGTATTTTAGGTACATATTAACATTGAATCAGGGAAATACCCATCACCAACTATGTCCTTCCCCCATTTCAGTTCCCTTTATACAAACCATATACCCCAATATCAACCCCTGGGCTGCTAGAGTAGGTGGACCCCTCTTTGTCTGGCTTAATATTAGTGATCACATATCTGTTTGGTCCTGGAACCCGCCCTTGTTTTCCCCTCTAAGAGGCAGAGCTAGATAAATCGAGGTATGTGGTTTTGTATTACCCCAATTTTTTTTATCAATGAAATGGTTCAAGTGAGTCTTGATATTGGGCAGACCAAATTTCCCTGATTTTATATTGTTTCAAATTTTTTTTTGTTTCAAAATCATTTTTTTGGTTTTTTTGGGCCACACCCATTTGATGCACAGGGGTTACTCCTGGCTAAGCGCTCAGAAATTGCCCCTGGCTTGGGGGGACCATTTGTGATGCCAGGGGATCGAATCGAGGTCCTTCCTTAGCTAGCACTTGCAAGGCAGATACCTTACCTCTAGCACCACCTCACTGGCCTCTCAAAAACATTTTACTGTTTTTTGTTCCACATACATTTTAATTAAAGTCTCCACCCACAAAGATGGTTTTTAGATTTTAATGAATTAAATTTGTGGGTACACATGAAAAAAATGACATATTAACTTACCATACAAGAACATGACAAAGGTTTTTGTCATGTTTATAAAAACATTTATAAAAAACATTCTCTTACTTATGTGTATTCATCTGTCTATACCTATGTGTAACTAGGTAACAAGTTTGTGGAGTACTATTTATTACTTGTAACCTTATTAGTTTATTTATATTATAAATAAAATGTTGAAATTTGCATTTCTGTTCTTGATTGGTATATGAAAAACACAATTGATTTTTGTAAATTGAGGTTAAATAAATCTAGCACATTGGAGAAACTTTACATAAATTTCCTTTCTGATGCATTTTTTCCCCATACATTAGGATTAGTTGAACACTCTGGGGTGTAAAAATTGCCAGGCATCATTCAGAGCCTGATTGGGAATTGGGGACAAGGCAGACAGATGAGTCATCCAATGGACCAGGTACTGCACGGTATTAAGGGTTCTCTCTGAAGTGGTACTGTGCGGGGAGCTTTCAGTTGAACAAGTCAGTATGAGACCTGCATACATTGCTTTCAGTTTTGGAGCTGGTTTCTTCCAAGCTTTTCCTTTTTTTTGTTTTTGTAATTGGGCCACACCTGGCAGTGCTCCAGGCATACTCTTGGTGCACCAGGGGGGTAATAAGGGGTGCTAGAGATCAGGAATCAAATCTGGGTAGGTTGTGTGAAAGGCAAATGCCCTCACTGCTGTACTATTGCTCCAGCACCAAGGAGCTAATTTCTTCTAAGCTTTCTGATGTTAGCCTACCTAGCATCCCTTCTCTGACTACCTAATCTATCAACCCTCACATCTTATACCTGTTCCTATTCTCTAAATTCTGGAGAAAATGTTCATGCCTTTCATGGCAGGTAATGTTCATATTTTATGAGTGTTTATTAGCTGTGTACTATCTACTGCAAGCATCTTAAGGGGAAGGACCTATTGTGTTACTTCTCCATACCTTATATTTTTTATTTAGCTCAATTAGTGTTTGAAGACTGAATATATGAGTTAAGTAGCTCAAATATTTGTTTCAATATTTATTTTTTTGGAGGAACCTCCCAAGCAGTGCCCTTGGGCCATTAGGTCATCCCGTGGTGACACTTGGTTAGGCACTTTGATAGGAGAGTAAAATTTTAGCTTTGAACTTACCTACCCTTTGAGCTATCCTATTTCAAATTTTAGATTCAATCACATTAATATGTTATTTAAAATATACTTTTATTTTCACAAGTGTCTTTTAAAATTGGCACTACTAGTTAATTTTTTGGTTAAGAAAAATAAATGACATGGTACAAATTGATAGCTAAACATTAGTAGTGTTCAAAACAAAACACAAATCATTCAACTAATAATTGATTTCAAAACTAAAAGAAAAAGGGGAAAAATAGAGTAGAGAAGACAATAGAAGAAAAGAATAGATGGCAGAAAGTTTATTCATTTCTGAATTTTCCACATCAAACGTAAAAGATACCACGGATCCTGTTCAGAATTCAACCTCATACCTGAAGCATTTTAGAAAATCTTGGACTTCTCTAAAACATTTCAGCCAAGACTGTGCAAATATATGTATTCCTGTACATGAGTCATCTAGAGTGAGAAATATAGGAGTTCTCTATAGAAAAATAGCTTTTTCTCTTTGATATTTCAGAAGCAAATAACTTGCTGATAAAGTGAGGCCACATGACAAAGTCTGATAATTAATTATATGAAGTATTTGCAACATGATTTATGTCTCAATTTCAGGTTCCAATTCATTCTTTCATAGCATCTCGGCCTCTGTCAAGATAGACAAAATGTGGGGCTGGAGTCATAGCACAGTGGTAGGGCGTTTGCTTTGTACACGGTTGATCTGGGTTGGACCTGGATTCGATCCAGGCATCCCATATGGTCCTCGAAGCCTGCAAGGGTGATTTTTGGGTGTAGAGTCAGGAATAACCCCTAAGCACCACCAGGTGTGGCCCACTGCTCCAAAAAGATAGACAAGATATGAGCTCTCTATTAACATTTAAAAGACAAACAATGGAATGGATAGTACCATGGCAAAGGTGGATGTCACACATATGGTCAATCCAAATCCAATCCTCATTGTCATATGGTCCTCTAGCATCATAGATGCAGCTCTGTAGGTTCTTGAGGACCTATGTTCTGCTGGACATAAATCTGGATTTATTGCTGCAGTTACACTAGAAGCAATGCATTCTTAGGCTCTTGCACTGAACTGAACTATCTGCTCTATGGGCTGAGAACAGCATGACAGACCTCTGGAATACCTAAATACCACCCAGGAGACCTTAAATAAAAACAAAACAAATAAAGTAAATAAGAAATAAAAATTATTTTTTTCCATCTTTACTTTAGATATGAATGTAGAAAAAGTTACTTTCCTTTGGAATCATTTTAAGAAAGAACACTTTATTCACTTTTTGTCATCTTAGTCAGTAATATTTTATGTCTCCCTTCTTTTCTTGATACCCAAATCTGATGATAAAAATGGCAATTACTAAGATTTCTAATGAGCTTTTCTTTCTCAGTATGAAGTTATAAAAAGGAAAGAATTTCCTACTGTTCCCAATTTTCTTGTAGCAAAAGATAACAAAAAAGACCAGCTCCTTGCTTAGTAATATCTGTGTGTGTGTATGTGTGTGTATGTGTGTGTGTGTGTGTGTGTGTGAGAGAGAGAGAGAGAGAGAGAGAGAGAGAGAGAGAGAGAGAGAGAGAGAGAGAGAGAAGGAGAGACAGAAATGGATAGAGACAGAGAGAGAGTCAGTGAGAGAAATTTGGAGGGGAAAATACTTTCTTGTCAAGGATAATTCACATGTAAGAGCTGGTTGCTAGACAAAACATTCTGACAGAGTGAGATCTTATTACAGTACCTATCGACATAAGAACTCTAAATTGCTGAAAAGTACCACTTACCTCTTCCTGAACTCAAACAGAATAATGATAGTGTATTGATGACATTCTGCCTGCAACATGAGGATATACAGTTCATTCTCAAGCCTGAGAGGTTGATCAGGGGTGGACAGGAATATGTCCTAGATGTTGGAATTCTAAAATTATGGCCCATAGGCTACCTGTGGCCTGCCAAGGACATTTATCTGACCCACTGGGTGTTTTTGCCACCACTGCCGGTCCTGCTTAGCAGCTGACCCAACCCGGGCTGCAGTATGATGTGTGGGATATGCATCTCTGACTCCCCTCCTTCTTTCTGTCTCTTAGTTCCTCCTCTCAGTCTCCTGACAGGGGCCCTCAAACTATGGCCCATCAAAAGCAGACTCATAGTTTCCATTGAAATACTGGTAAGTTTGTTGATTAAACTTCACTTGTTCTTCATTTTAGATATTGCATTTGTTCCTGTTTGAGGTTTTTTTTTTTTTACTTCAAAATAAGATATGTGCAACATTCCCACCACCAATGCCCTCATCTCCCTCCTCTCTCACCCCCTGCCTGTATTCCAGACAAGCATTCTACTTCTCTCACACTTTAACATTGTCAAGACAGTTGTTACTGTAGTTATTTCTCTAACTGAACTCACTACTTTTTGTGGTGAGCTTCATATCATGAGCCAGTCCTTCCAGCCCTCCTCACTATTGTCTCTGGGCATTATCACAATAATGTCTTTTATTTTTCTTAAAACCCATAGATGAATGAGACTATTCTGTGTCTGTCTCTCTCCCTCTGACTTATTTCACTCAGCATAATAGTTTCCATGTTCTGTTGCTTACTGGGACCCAACTACAATCATGCTTGTAATCATGGTGCTTAAATAAAGATATTATTTTAAAAAATGGAATAAATAGTAAATGATAGTCTTTTAAATGACAAAGTGGTCAATAAATGGTAAATAATAAAGTAATAAAAAACAAAATAAGATATGTACAGTGTGCCTAGAAATTGGTTCCGAATATTTTTAAAGCTATAGTTCAGTCCTCTAACACTCTGTGGGACAGTAAACTGACTCTGTGTTTAAAGAGTCTAGGACGTGATCACGGCCCAGGACACTGACATACCCATTATGGAGACATCATATTCTATCAGTAGTGTTGCTTCCTGTCCGCACTGTTTTAGAATACTCATGGCTTCAGCATGAGTGGTTCCAAGCAGACGAATTCCATCCACACTGAGCAGCCTATCGCCAGGTTTGATGGTGCCCTCTCTGAAGAGAGAACAGAGAAAAAGCAGTCTTTATTAATTTAGCATAATGGGGCTTGGCATTAATAGTCACTTAGCCAAAGTGGTTCTTTCACACCCGTGCTGCCATCCTTTCCATTTGCATTTCTTATTAAGCATCTAGTGTGACAGTAAGAGAGTAAAGAGGTAACCTCGGACAGAAAATTGCTGCATTATGAAAATTACTAATAAGGCCAAAACTACACATTAACAAAACAACCAAGTTATCCATAGTTAACTCTTGGGGCACACACAGATTTTCCCCATTTCTAGGCTTTTGCCTAAATGTCTAAACCTGATTTTTTAGAACACGGGAAAGTATTTGCCTATTTTTCCCAAAGTCAGGTGAGTAGAAAACCTGCTGATTGCATTCCTTTTAATGCCATTGAACTCAAGCAAGACAGGGAGTGCTTTCCTGTGAAGAATGTCTTTAGCCTGGACATTTTCCTGCTGATTTATAAGGGCTCATTGGTGATCATTAAAATGATTTTATCTTTCACAGTCAAGAAAAGAAAAAAATATATTATTCCCTCTGTTATGACCACAGATGCTGAAGACAGTATGGGGTGGGGTGGGGGGGTGGGGATGTTTCAGGACTTCAAGACACAAGGGAATAAACCAGGGAAGTATATAAATTATAACCTTTCTGTCATGGGGAGAGAGTCATAGAGATGAGAAAATCAGAGGGGCCAGGGTGATAACAAACATTAGATTTGGGAAGAAAAAAAAAAACCTCAATCTCTTAAATATCTTCTACCTAGAGAGCTCTCTACATCTAAGTATTTCTCTTCTAAGTTTTCACTTTATTTAACTTTACAGTGCTGGGATTCAACCCAAGGTTTCATATATATAAGGCAAGTACTTTCTCTTCTGCTTAGCATGGCTCTGATGGCTGAAGTGTTTATTTTAGAAGATTTGATTTCCTTTATTCCTAAAGGAATTTGTTAACTCGTTGCTCATAAACAAATAGCCTGCTTCTGATATTTCTGTCAACTCTAACTCTAAAAGTGAAGACGACATAGAAATACTTGCATTTCTTCAAGAAGAATAAGTGACAAGAGAAGCCTAAGATGAGAATAAGACACATTTGTCTTGGAAATTTTGTTTATGTTATTCTCTGAAAAAGGCAAAGTATTTCAATACAGGTAAGTAACCAGAGTCTTCATATTCTAATCTGTTTATTTTAAATACCAGCAAATTAAGATTTGTTGAGTTGGCTAACAAGATGAGATATCAGAAAAAAAAATAACCCCCAATTCTTTTTTTTTTTGTTTGTTTTTGTTTTTGGGCCACACCCTGTGACGCTCAAGGGTTACTCCTGGCTATGCGCTCAGAAGTTGCTCCTGGATTCTTGGGGGACCATATGGGATGCCGGGGGATCGAACCGCGGTCCGTCCTAGGCTAGCGCAGGCAAGGCAGGCACCTTACCTCCAGCGCCACCGCCCAGCCCCAACCCCCAATTCTTATACTTCTTTTCCTGTGTACTGGTTGGCAAGTCATTTAGCTATACAACGCATCAATCTTGTCATTTGTAAATGTGAATAAAACTAGCTTAGTGGTGTTGGAGTAACCTGTTCCCACTCTAATCAGGTTGACTTCTTTTTTTTTTTTTTTTTGGTTTTTGGGTCACACCTGGCAGTGCTCAGGAGTTCCTCCTGGCTCTACGTTCAGAAATCACTCCTGGCAGGCTCAGGGGACCATATGGGATGCTGGGATTTGAACCACTGTCCTTGGCATGCAAGGCAAATGCCTTACCTCCATGCTATCTCTCCGGCCCCAAGGATGACTTCTTTGCATCTACTTGTCCCACCTGCGCAGGAAGAACTTCTAGATTGGCCCCTATCCCTACTGGTTCTCGACCATTGGAGTGATCCTATTCTTCTCAATAAAGACTTCAAGTCAGAGAGACATTTGCTGGTTTAGGTTCCACCAAATGTTTGTGCCTGCTGGTGCCCTTTTGCCTATTAGCTGTGGCAGAAGTTCCTAAATCTGTTTTATCTCTCTAGTCTGTGTGAATTATTTCCTGTGTTGGAATTGCTTCCAGACCCTCATCCCCCCCCCCCCACCACTGGGCTTAAAATATGAGGCTTCTTCTACACCTGACACCTGAGTGGATGTGAGGATAAAGGGCAGATCTGTTTGCAAAGCATTTCACACCACTTCTTGCACATGGGAGACACTCACTAATTTTATTATTATTTTTTTCTATTGATTCACTAAAGTTCTAACTTTCTTCTGATCTGAACTGTTGTACAGAGTAAGGAGTAACAGATGCATTTTCCTTCTCCTCTTCAATACTATTTGAGAGTGATATCTGTCACCAGGAATTTGGCATCTGCTGTGGGGAAGTGAAGCAGAGATTCATCAAAATCATAAATTTAGGTTAATTTTCTTCTTGTTTGGGGGGCTACATCTACTGTGCTCAGGACTTATTCCTGGCTCTGCTCTCAAGGATCACTTCTGACAGATTCAGGGGACCATATAGGGTGCCAAGGATAGAGCCCAAGTTTGCTGCATGCAAGGAAAATGCCCTACCCACTGTACTGTCACTCTGGCCACCCAAATCATGAATTTAGGAGCTAAGAGATAGTACAGGAAATGAAGCACTTTTCTTGTATGGTGCTTTAATAATCATGACACTGTTTAAATCTCTGGTAGGAATAACTTTTGTGCACAGAACCAACAATAGTTCCTGATCATTACTGGGTGTGACCCAAATACCTGCTACCCCCCAAAAAACATGATGAATTTATTTAATCCCTCCAAAGTTTTATATTAAACTAATTGAAGGAGTAACTCAGATATTCAAATTTGCAAAAACTAAAAAACTGAGTCTCTTTCTAGACAATATTCTTCCTCCTTTCATTCAAGTCACCTTTATTCTGATTTCACCCATCAGATAAAAAGATTTATGATAAAGATTCTGATAACACTAAGACTTGGATTAGCAACCCTGTCTTTCAAACTTGGGAATCTAGGGAACTACCCAAACTGAGTCCAGGGCTTATAAACATGTATGATCCCACAGGTTCCACCAAGCACTGCACATATTTAATCTATGACAAAACAGAGCCCCTGAAAAGTAGGTATGTTACCATATTTACAATGGAGGAAACTGATCTCAGAAAGAGTAAGTCATTTATCAAAGGCTAAAGATACAGTCGTAAGTACAGTAGAAAGCACAGAATGTAGTAAGTGAAGAAGCTGGAGTTGAACTCTTTTTCTTCTTCTGATGCAGGAGCCCAAGTTCTTTTAATGTTCACTTTTAACATAAGTACTTCAATGTAAAATTTATAACTCACCAATTTTTATTCCAAATCCCCCATCTTTATTTAATCTATCTGAGGCTGACAGTGAAAGATAGAGTTTACCTGTCAGCAGGGCCTCCAGGACGAACACATGTTATCACAACCGGTCGAGATTTATTTCTATCATCATGTGCTCCCCCTAGCAAAGAAAAGGAATATAGCTTTAAAAAAAAGCCACTTTCATCATTGCTATTATAAAATTCACTTAGAAAATGCTAGCTGAGAAACTGAATTATCTTTTATTAATGTTAGAGGAAAACATGTAAAGTTTTCCTTCAGGCATATAATAGCCTTAAACTTCTTGCATCTTGTTCATTTTATATGGAATGTATTTTTTACTTCACCACTTCTCCATAAATATATGGCTATAACCCGGGGTTTATATATATAAAGCATTTCTATTAACTAGTATGACCAGAGTACCTAATTACAAATAGCTTCTGAATTAGATTAGCTATCAATTATAAGCAAAGTGCAAATGAGTATATCTGGTACCAGTTAATCTAGGTCATAATAAAAGTAAGCTCCAACCTAACATAAATGAAGCAAAAACTAGAGTAGAGAAAAAAATCCAGATGTTTAAAAAAAATTTTTAAGTCATTGAAGTGCTTCTATTTGAAATGGTGTTCAAAATATTTGGGGAAAAGTTGGCAGATATGTCGAACCAATTGCAATGATTCAATGGAAGTTTAATTTTTGTGTAAGAAAAATGTCTCCTCAAGAACTCTTCAAAACAAAGAAGTTTAAATATAGAAGGAAATTCTCATATTTTTTAATCTCAAAACCCTATGTACATCTTTTTTTCATATATGACTTTTTACTTTCCACATGAGATTCCTGCTATGTAACAGATTTGAGGGAGTCCATTCCACATTTGCTTTTTATACTATCAATGGTAGGGTCACAGTACACACAAAATCTGAAACTAGATATCTATATATTAAATTAGCAGTCCAGCCTACAATTTTATAGCCAATACCGAGAACAGAGAGTTTCCTTATCTCGAGTAAAAAAGGAGCTTAAGGGCAGAGTGCTTTATCCTATTATCCCACGTTATCTCCCTTGACTCCCACACCATCTTCCACCTAATCCCACATCATTTCTTCCAAAAGAAATGACAGAAATTGATACATGAGATGTAAGCCAGAACATATTTTTTATGCCATGGGTACAAGGTCCTATTTTGGGGGAGTCAAGAGTCTCTTTAAATATAATATATTTGTATATACATATACAATGCTATGATTATACATAGTATTAGGAATTTACTTCCATTTATAACTAAATGTCCCTAAAGGGGACATTTTTAATTCATAAGAACTTATTAAGTACTAAATGAGTAATCTACCTAACAGTATCTTGCCTACCTATCTGATTATACTGGTGTTATTCATTGATCTAAATTAAGTCCCAAATTCCATCTATGCCATATGCCTTATTTGCTTCAACATTACCATCAGTACTTTCTTATTTTGTGGCTTTTTTGTTGCTATATTAATGATTCTAAGGGATGTATGGTGGTCATTTTTTAGACTTGGATGTGTGGTCATTGATTCTCATGAAAATGTATACAAAATTCTACAAGGCTTTATGTTCAATTAACTTCGTAAATGTTGTGTGTACATATTCATTAAAAATAAAGTTGATAAAATAAAGTAATTCTAAGAAGCTGACTGTCCATACAAATCTAGACAACATTCAGTGATTCATTTTTAAAGTGTCTTCTGTAGCATCAGACAACAGTAATTTTCAATTGCTGATTTGCAGTCTACTACTAATCTCCAGGTATAAAAAACTGAAAAAAACTGTTCTAGATTTAGTTTATAATGTACACATACATACATGCATTTTGAAACTCTTAGAAGTTGTGGGAAGATATTTTCTGGGTGGCTATAGATTTCAATTGCTTCCATTCTTTTTAATTCTTGATGAAAAATGGACATCTGTTTAGTTATTTTTTTAGTTTAATCTGTTATTTATTAACCATACAAAAGTAGTGTTGAATATTTGAATCGGTATTTTTATATGGAAGCTTTTAGATAATTAGGCTATAGGCATGA
The DNA here is from genome assembly GCF_024139225.1 of Suncus etruscus. NCBI lineage: Eukaryota > Metazoa > Chordata > Mammalia > Eulipotyphla > Soricidae > Suncus > Suncus etruscus. The sequence goes on from NC_064858.1 coordinate 95,740,478, forward strand.
GATTCAAGTATACTTATCTTTCATACTGATATTGCAAAATTATATTTGTTTATTTTATGCTTGGAGCTAAAATGACTTGTAGAAATATAGAAATGGCTAAGGTAAATACCTTGGCTCTCTGGGTCCAGGTAATAAATGACCTGGTCAGAAAAGTGTAATAGCAACAGTTCTAAACCACTTACAGAGTTTCTAGTTGCCTATTTTCTCAACCACTTACTTGAGCACTTTATCAATTTATATCTTAAATTTCCCTGCAGATAGGAAAACTATATTCTTGACATGATGCTGGCATGCCCATAACAAATATCTCATTATTTGCTAAACAAATGACATAGAATCAAACCTAAGTGTATACGGTCTAGTCATTTAAGACAAGTTTGAATTAATAAGATGTTTAATTTTAATTAATATTTTATTAATTTTGTCTCTGGTAGCTAAAATATTATAAATTATTCAATCAAGATATGGGAAATGGTTAAACATTTCTGATACCCATAAAGTTCCCATCTATATTCATTGTCATACTAGGAATTACAAGTTGCTATTGCCTATAGTCTTTACAGAATATATTGCCAATAAAAAAATAAATTGTAAAAAACCAGAATCACAATTCAGAACAAATGGCTTTTATGATTAGAAGAAGTCACCCAAAATCTTTATTAACATCATGTAATAAGATGAGTTCAACTAATATACACAGGCACCCAGGAGATTAGATTAATGTCAATCAATTTTTGGAAAGTTATAATAATGAATTTCAGGAGAAAATAATCTAAATAAAGTTATTTAATCCAAGTGTATTAAATCGGATCAAGTCATACTTATCGACATTTTTGACTCAGTGATATAGGAAATTACACAAGAGAAGGCAAGAGACAAATAAATTAAAGTTCAGGATAGTTGTAAATTATCAAGGCTTATAATTAGTGGCTTTTTGTATGTATTAATGAACTGAAAATAAAATTGAATATCTTTTTGATTCCATTTGATTGCTTTCTCCCTTTAAAGAATAGAGATATTATAAGTGACTTTACACATAGGGAACATCAGTTTTTAAGGATGACTTTCAAGTTTACTCTCAGTGTTTCCTTGATAATTTTTCCAAGGGTATCTTAGTGCCTTATGATTTCTAACCAGCACTTACCTCGTATTACAAAACCAAAGGTGTTGCCTTCTTTATGCAATGTGACCTCCACTGTTCGGAAAATAACACTTGATCCTTGAACAGCTGAAGAATACAGATAAGAGAAAAGGAAATATAAATCTTAAGTTGTAATAATATTTCTAAATTTTCAAAGTGTGAAAGGATAGGTGTTGGAACATATATGACTGAAAGTCAATCATGAACCATTTTGTAACTGTGTATGTCCTGGTGATTCAATTTCCACTTTTGGATATTTATCCCCAGAATAAAAAAAAAACACTCATTCAAACAGATGTACACGCACCACATTGCTCAGTACAATAACTAAGGGTTGGAGTCAACCTAGAAGTCTAACAACAGATGAGTGGATCATGAAGATATCCACAATGTATACAAGATGTACACAATGGAATACTACATAGCTGTAAGGAATGATGTCATCATGCAATTCGCTGCAACATGGATGGAACTGGAAGATAATGTAGAATGAAGTAAACCAGAAGAAGAATAAATACAAGATGATATCACTTACATGTTATATTTAAAGTAACTGCATGAAAATATGCAATGGCTTAAATGGAGTTTGTTGAGAACAAGCTAGGTCCAAGAGTATAGTGATGAGAAGGAAAGAAATTGAGTGGGGGAGTAGAAAGACACATCTGAAATGATGGGAGATGGGGGCTAAAGGGTCTCAGGTGCACTGGTGGTATTAAGAAGGGATAGAACTATATAACTATATATATCCAAGCCAGAGTCAACAACAACGAAATCCTGAGGCTCAAATTTTAACAAGCAAATTTGTTATGATGGCAGGCTGGGTTGGTGATGGTGGCATGGGAGGGACTCTAGGAATATTGGTGGAAGGAGGTTGACTAACTTTGTAAATCACAATAGTTTAAATAAAAAATTAAAACAATTATACATTGTTTTTTCGATGTGTTACACATTTTTGTTGTAGGTAATTTTGTTGTTAAAAATGAACAGATTTTGTTGTAAATAATTCTTGCTTTCAGTCACTAAAAATCAATCATTTCTTTTAAAGAAAATGATGAAAAATAATTGTAATGACATACTTGCCATAAAGCTATTTGCATAAATGGTATATTGATCCATGAGAAATATTAAAATCCTAGATGTTACCAGTTTCTGGCCAGTTTCTGGATTGAAGATAAAGTAACTATTCACACAAAGTAAAATTATGTTTCAGAAAAGAGATATTCTTCATATAGTAAATATAATTTCTTACCCTTCATAAAATGCAAAAGTAATATGATTTTTTATAAAACTTATGAAATAATGTAATCTAATTTTTGCAGCTAGCACAGGCAGAAAAAGAATGCTAAGAATAGATTAACTGATGCAAATAAATTTCCTGACACTATGCATTGCAATTAAACAAAGACACCAGCAGTCCAAATGAAATTTTGAGGGTAAAAAGAAATTCTAAATACATTCAAAATATTACTGCTGACTAATAAAATAAAGATCTACTTCATTTCACTTGATACCATCATGCTTATGTGGTTTTTGCCTTATTATTCTCATTTCACAAAATGAAATTGCATCGCTAAGTTGCAATCTCTAATTAAATTGCACACATTCTAAGGGTACAGTTGTATAAAGGTATAGTCACTAAAATATTCATTAACACTACTTTTAAAAACGGGTGAGGGGGCTGAAGAAATAATACAGCAGGTAAATTGCTTGCCTTGTGGGCAGCTAGCCTGGATTGAATCCCCAGGACCACATCCCAGCCCACCTAGGAGTGATCCCTGAGCACAGAGCCAGGAATAGGACCTTAACATAGATGGGTGAGGCCCCAAACCAAATTAAGATCAATTAGTGAATAATGATGCACAGTAAGCTATTATAGAAAATTTAAAATTTCATAAATTAATGTTATTTTATAGAAGGATATGTTTATTCATAAAAAAAGATGTGAAAATTGCAGGTCTTTTTTTTTAGGCCTTTTACTTGAATTAAGCAATGATCTCTAATTATATACTATGTTAATTCATAATAACACATTTTTTCACTACTAGATTCTGAGGGTTTTATCATTTATATATATCTTATATATAGCTATTAACAAGAAAATATTAACAGAATTCAAAATTTCCTTACATTTTTTTTGTTAGCTTTGCCCACATCTGCTATGGTCAGAGCTTATTCCTGGCTCTAAACTCAGGGGTCACTCCTGACAGTGCTCAGGGGACCATTTGGGATATCAGATATTGAACCTGGCTTGATTGTGTGCAAGGCAAGCACTCTACACTCTGTCCTATCTCCCCAGCTCCTCAAAGCCATCTTTTAAATGATCCTTCCTTTGCCAGTAAGATATAGGAAATCATTTTAATTGGGCATTAATTACAATTATTTTTACTTATCAGATTTAGAAGTCTCCAAGGATTCGAAGTGATTAGAAAAAGAGCACAGTTAAATTCACAAAACTGCTCACATTGAGCTGGGATATAAAGTATAATACTAACTTGAATCTGCTGAAAAACAACATAAACAGCTGAACAAATGTTTTGGTATACTACTGATTTAATTAAATGTCACATTCTTGCTACCAGGGGAATTTTAGTTTATTCTATTCAAGTAGGAACAGGATATAGAGCTAGCTGAAAGTGTTGAGGTACAATTTTAATTAAATGAGTCTAAATAAAATATTTTCTTTTTTCTATGACCCAGAAGTCATTTGAAGATATTGATTAAGAATGCAATCTTTGGGCTTTATTGGTACAGGAGGAAAGGAGAGCCTGTGGGAAGAAATAATTAATGAGCAACTAATGTGTGCCAGAAACTCCATAAAGTTGTTCACGAAAACCATTTCATTTTGATCATTAAATCAACTTTCAATTATATACGGCCAAATTCTAATTGAGTGCCACCTGTCTTTGTTGGCTGGGTGTCTGTTGTGGGACAGGCAAAACACTGCCATTTTGTTTTGCTTGAGATAAATCATACTGACCACAAAATCTTCCAATCAATTCTAAACTCAGTATAAAGATGTTCAGGATTGCCCACAGCCTTAGCTTATTATCCTCAATATTGCTGATCATTATTTACAAAATACCTGGCATTGCCTTGAAGGCGACTGACCTGGGTTCAATACCCAGTACCATACCCAATGCCAACTAGGAGTGATCCTTGAGTGCAGAGTCTGGAGTAAGACCTGAGCACTGTTTGTTTTTTTTTTTTTTTTTTTTTTTTGGTTTTTGGGCCACACCCAGTAACGCTCAGGGGTTACTCCTGGCTACGCGCTCAGAAGTTGCTCCTGGCTTGGGGGACCATATGGGACACCGGGGGATCGAACCGTGGTCCGTCCAAGGCTAGCGCAGGCAAGGCAGGCACCTTACCTTTAGCGCCACCGCCCGGCCCCTGTTTTTTTTTTTTTTTTTTTGCAAGGCAATTTGCATAATTAAAATGTGAAGGCGAACCACATTTTAGCATATTTAAGGATATTAATTTGGGTTTTCTCATTTTTATCTGCATGACTGTCGCTCACTGAGGACTGGTTTTAACTGTTGGGTACCAAAACAGCTTCTTCAAAGAATCAAATCTAATAGAAATTAATTTCACAATGCAAAAAATGCCACCTGGTACATCAGTTGCACTCTTATCTCTTGTAACCATATATGACTGTGCCTTTCTGGACGACAAAGTGAAAGTTTTATTTATTAAATTAGAAATTTCTAAATTACATACTATTCCTTTGCCTCACCAACTCCTCCCCAATCATGTGCACCCACACCTCCTTCTACTGGGTTTGTCCATGTGACTTGCTTAGGCAAACGGAATGTTAGAAGATGCCAACAGAGACTGGAACTCAGCTTGGGTTTCTGTGCTTTCCTTTCCTACTGCTAGTCCATTTTCTTTTTTATTGTCAAAAGTAGAACCTCGCTTGGTGGCTGCTTCTTCCTCAGATTGAATTCCAGAATATGAACCATGGGAAAGCCAGCCTGATATTTCTCCCTCTCTCTTGTCCTTTTCTTTCCTCTCCCCTTTTCTGCTCTTCCTCCTCCTTTGTTACCTAACAGGCCAGAATTGAGATGTTTAAAGGCCATCAAAGCACAGGTTTTAATATATTTACTTGAATTAAAAGAAACAGTCTTCCTGAGAGAAAACTAGTTTGATTCAGCTGATGTAAGTTTAAAAGGAACGCTGGCTTTGTCACTCCGCTTCTGTAGTAAATATTTTATCAAAAATAAATGAGGGGATTTTGAAGCTGGTGAGTGCCTGCATTCTGGGGCTGCGGGATCGCTCTGCCCTGCCCTGCCTTTGTTCACTCTGAGGACTTCAGGAAACTCCTATCTCTGTCTGCCTGAGACTGTGCTTCTGAATTTCCGAAGGTTTCCTCAGAGGCCTAGGAGTACACCCCCCAAAAAACTGCATTTTGAAGCTGGTGAGTGCCTGCATTCTGGGGCTGCGGGATCGCTCTGCCCTGCCCTGCCTTTGTTCACTCTGAGGACTTCGGGGAAAATTCCTATCTCTGTTTGCCTGAAACTGTGCTTCTGAACTTCCGAAGGTATCCTCAGGGGCCTAGGGAGCACACCCCCAAAAAACTGCATTTTGAAGCTGGTGAGTGGCTGCATTCTGGGGCTGCGGGATCGCTCTGCCCTGCCCTGCCTTTGTTCACTCTGAGGACTTTCAACTAGAGGCAGCAGAAGAGCTCAGCCACTTCGCTTCCCTTTGCAGCCGTGAACTGTTCCTAATCAATGAACCCCACCACAACACGCAGGAAAAACCACACTACAAGCGTGACAATGGGGAAAACTCGCAGGCAAATACCATCCATAGAGAATGAAGACGAAAGCTCAGTTGATCTAATAAATTTCAACCACCTGATTAACCTTTCAGATAAGGAGTTTAGAATAGAAATATGGAATATGTTTGTAGAACTCAAAAAGAGCATAGATTGGTCTGAAGAGAACACAAAAACAGAAATCAGAAAACTCCAAACTGAAATAACAGATCTGAAAAATACGGTTGCTCAACTGAAAACCACAATGGATAGCCTCGCCAACAGGATATCAGCTGAGGAGAGAATTGGAGTACTGGAAGATGAGATGCAGAAAAGCTCAACACAACAGAAGAAATTGGAAAAGAACCTTAAGACAAATGAACAGGCAATGGAAAATGTACTCAAGGCATGTGAACAGATGAAAATAGAAGTCTTTGATAAACTCAACAGAAACAACATAAGAATCATTGGAGTCCCAGAAACCCAGGAAGGAGATCTCCAAGAAGAATCAACTGTCAAAGACATCATCAAAGAGATACTCCCAGAGTTAAAGACTACATGCAATCAAATCCTGCATGCCCGAAGAATACCAGCTAAAAGAGACCCAAAGAAAAACACCCCAAGACATATTCTCGTTACAATGACAAATCCCATAGATAGGGATAGAATACTGAAAGCAGCAAGATCAAAAAGGGAAATTACATTCAAAGGAGCATCCCTAAGACTTACAGCAGACATGTCACAAGAAACTCTCAAGGCCAGAAGACAGTGGTTGGATATTGTGACAAGACTGAATGAAATGAATGCCTCCCCAAGAATACTGCACCCAGCCCGACTCACATTCAGGTTTGAAGTAAGAATACACAGCTTCACGGATAAACAACAGCTCAGAAACTTCACAGATGATAAACCAGCCTTAAAGGAAAAACTGACAGGTCTACTCTAAGACAAGAGAGACCAACAAACACAGCAAACTTATCTACAAAGATGACATTAAATCCTATGACAATCATCTCCCTCAATGTCAATGGACTAAATTCACCAATTAAATGACACAGAGTAGCAAAATGGGTCAAAAAGATGAATCCAACCTTCTGCTGCCTACAAGAAACACATCTGAATAGTCAGAACAAACATAGACTCAAAATCAAAGGTTGCAAGAAAATTATCCAAGCAAACAACACCCTGAAAAAAGCTGGGGTGGCCATATTAATATCAGATGACACCAACTTTATACTCAGAAAAGTGGTAAGGGACAAAGATGGACACTATGTACTAATCAAGGGATATGTGCAACAGGAAGAAATCAGACTTTTAAACATATATGCACCCAATGAGAGACCAGCAAATTATCTAATACAATTACTGACAAATCTGAAAGAAGAAATCAATAATAACACAATCATTGTGAGAGACTTCAACACAGCCCTATCAACACTTGATAGGTCGACCAGACTGAAACCCAACAAAAACATACTAGCCCTGAAAAGAGTTATGGAAGAAAGAGGACTAGTAGATATATACAGGACACTCCATCCCAAAATACCTGGATACACATTCTTTTCCAATGTACATGGGTCATTCTCCAGAATAGACTACATGCTGACACATAAAACATACCTCCATAACATCAAGAAGATAGAAATCTTGCAGGCTACCTTTGCTGACAACAAGGCTCTGAAATTAGATGTGAACTACAAAGCCACACAGAAGAAAAACTTTAACAATTGGAAATTAAACACCCTGCTACTGAACAACCAGTGGGTCCGAGATGAAATCAAAAAGGAAATCAAAACTTCCCTGGAAACAAATGATAATGAAGACACAAACTGCCAGAATCTATGGGACACAGCAAAAGCAGTCCTGAGAGGAAAATTTATAGCTCTACAAGCACACATCAGGAAGGAAGAAGGAGCATACCTGAATAACTTAATGGTGCACCTTAAACAATTAGAAAATGACCAACAAAAGGAACCAAAAATAGGGAGACAGAAGGAAATAATAAAGCTGAAAGCGGAACTCAATGAAGTGGAAAACCAAAAAGCAATCCGAAAGATCAACGAAAGCAGAAGCTGGTTCTTTGAAAAAATAAACAAGATTGATAGACCATTGGCAAAACTCACAAATAAAGAGAGAGAGAGAAATCTGATAACCCATATTAGAAATGAAAAGGGGGAGATCACAACAGAAATTGCAGAGATACAAAGGATAATCAGAGGCTACTTTGAGAAACTTTATGCTACAAAACATGAGAACCTAGAAGAAATGGAAAAATTCTTGGACACTTATAACCTTCCACATTTAAGTAAGGAGGATGTAGCATATCTAAACACCCCCATCACTACTGAGGAAATTGAAACTGTAATCAAACATCTACCAAAAAAGAAAAGCCCAGGCCCAGATGGTTTTCCTAATGAATTTTTTCAAATCTTTCAAGAGGAGCTACTACCAACCCTAGCCAGACTCTTCCATGAAATTGAAAAAAAGGGAACTCTCCCAAACAGCTTTTATGAAGCCAACATTACCTTGATACCAAAACCAGACAGAGACGCTGCCAAAAAAGAAAATTACAGACCAATATCCCTGATGAATGCTGATGCAAAGATCTTCAACAAAATCCTGGCAAATAGGATCCAATGCATCATCAAGAAGATCATACACTACGACCAAGTAGGTTTCATCCCAGGAATGCAAGGATGGTTTAACATCCGTAAATCTATTAACATCATACACAATATCAACAACAAGAAAAATAAAAATCACATGATCATATCAATAGATGCAGAGAAAGCATTTGATAAGGTCCAACACCCATTCTTGATCAAAACTCTCAGCAAGATGGGAATGGAAGGAACCTTTCTCAATCTAGTTGAAGCCATCTACCACAAGCCAATGGCAAATATTATCCTCAATGGAGAAAAACTAAAAGCCTTTCCTCTAAATTCGGGTACAAGACAAGGCTGTCCGCTCTCACCACTCCTCTTCAACATAATACTGGAAGTTCTTGCTATAGCGATCAGGCAAGAAAAAGATATCAAGGGAATTCAGATAGGAAAGGAAGAAGTCAAGCTCTCATTGTTTGCAGATGACATGATACTCTACTTAGAAAACCCTAAAGACTCTACCAAAAAGCTTCTAGAAACAATAGATTCATATAGCAAGGTGGCAGGCTACAAAATCAACCTACAGAAATCAATGGCCTTTTTATACACCAATAATAATAGGGAAGAGATGGAAGTCAGGAAGGCAATCCCATTCACAATAGTGCCACACAAACTCAAATATCTTGGAGTCAACTTGACCAAAGACGTGAAGGACCTATACAAAGAAAACTATAAAGCCCTGCTCCAAGAAATAAGAGAGGACACACGGAAATGGAAACACTTACCCTGCTTATGGCTTGGCAGGATTAACATAATCAAAATGGCAATACTCCCCAAAGCATTATACAGATTTAATGCGATCCCCTTAAAAATACCCATGACATTCTTCAAAGAAGTGGATCAAACACTTATGAAGTTCATCTGGAACAATAAATATCCTCGAATAGCTAAAGCACTCCTATGGAAAAGGAAAATGGGAGGCATTACTTTCCCCAACTTTAAACTGTACTACAAAGCAATAGTTATTAAAACAGCATGGTACTGGAATAAAGACAGACCCTCAGATCAGTGGAATAGGCTTGAGTTCTCAGAGAACATTCCCCAGGCATACAATTACCTAATTTTTGACAAAGGAGCAAGAAATCCTAAGTGGAGCAGAAAAAATCTCTTCAACAAGTGGTGCTGGCAGAACTGGTTAGCGACTTGCAAAAAAGCGAACATAGACCCTCAGTTAACATCATGTACGAAGGTAAAATCTAAATGGATTAAAGACCTTGATATCAGACCAGATACCATAGGTATATAGAACAACACGTCGGTAAAACACTCCATGACATTGAGACTAAAGGTATCTTCAAGGAGGAAACTGCACTTTCCAAACAAGTGGAAGCAGAGATTAACAGATGGGAATACATTAAACTGAGAAGCTTCTGCACCTCAAAAGAAATAGTGCCCAGGATACAAGAGTCACCCATTGAGTGGGAGAAACTATTCACCCAACATCCTTCAGATAAGGGGCTAATATCCAAAATATACAGGGCACTGACAGAACTTTACAAAAAAAAAAATCTAATCCCATCAAAAAATGGGGAGAAGAAATGAACAGACACTTTGATAAAAAAGAAATACAAATGGCCAAAAGACACATGAAAAAATGCTCCTCTTCACTAATCATCAGAGAGATGCAAATCAAAACAACGATGAGATACTACCTCACACCACAGAGATTGGCGCACATCACAAAGAATGAGAACAATCAGTGCTGGCGGGGATGTGGAGAGAAAGGAACTCTTATCCACTGCTGGTGGGAATGCCGTCTAGTACAGCCTCTATGGAAAGCGATATGGAGGTTTCTTCAAAATCTGGAAATTGAGCTCCCATTCGACCCAGCTATTCCACTCCTAGGGATATACCCTAGGAACACAAGAATACAATACAAAAACCCCTTCCTCACACCTATATTTATTGCAGCACTATTCACAATAGCCAGGCTCTGGAAACAACCAAGATGCCCTTCAACAGACGAATGGCTAAAGAAACTGTGGTACATATACACAATGGAATATTATGCAGCCGTCAGGAGAGATGAAGTCATGAAATTTTCCTATACATGGATGTACATGGAATCTATCATGCTCAGTGAAATAAGTCAGAGGGAGAGAGAGAGAGAGACGCAGAATAGTCTCACTCATCTATGAGTTTTAAGAAAAATAAAAGTCATTTTTGTAACAATCCTCAGAGACTATTAGAGGAGAGCTGGAACACCAGCTCACTCCATGAAGCTCACCACAAAGAGTGGTGAGCACAGTTATAGAAATAACTACACTGAGAACTCCCATAATCAAGTGAATGAATGAGGGAACTGGAAAGCCTGTCTGGAGTACAGGTGGGGGTGGGGTGGGATGGAGGGAGATTTGGGACTTTGGTGGCGGGAATGTTGCACTGGTGAAGAGGGGTGTTCTTTATATGACTGAAACCTTATCACAATCATTTATGTAATCAAGATATTCAAATAAAGAGAAAAAAATAAATGAGGGAACTTAAATAGCCACCACATTAAAAAATGTACAGAATAAGCAACATGCTAGAAAAGCAGGTTTTTTTTTAATGATTTACTTTTAGAATAAAAAATTTGAGATTTTAATTGGAAAAAAAATGAAGATTATATGATATTTCAAGACTCCATTTGGGATATATGACTGAAAAAATTAAGAACACTGATCTAAGCTTTTAATTACATTTAAGTAATAAATAGTTTGGTAATATTTTTTAAATTGTATCTACTTACTTATTTTGAATTTTGGACCACACCTGGTGGCACTCAGGGGTTACTTCAGACTCTGCACTCAGAAATTGCTCCTGGCAGGTTGGATGACCATATAGGATGCCAAGAATTGAACCCAGGTCATCCATGTGCAAGGCAACTCCCACTGTGCTATTGCTCTGGCTCAATAATTTGGTAATATTTTTAAAAACAAAATACAACTTTACAAAGATCACTTGGTGTTTAGATCAGCTCTGTGCTCAGGAATTGCTCGGGGGACCATGTGGGATGCTGGGATTGGAACCACCGATTTTCTTCATGCAAGGCAAATGCCTTATCTCCATGCTATATCTCTGGCCCCAAGATCAACCATTTTATTTTCAAAATTTTTTTTTCAAAAAGGTAAGTGGTTTGTCGAGTTCAAAGCTCTATTTTTCCTCTCATAAATTTCTCTGTATTTTCTCTTTCTCTCTCAGCACACACACACACACACACATACACATACACACACACACACACACACACACACACACACACCATCCTTTTTCCATTTGGTTCTGGACTCTGGGGTAGGCTGAGACTGAAATCGATGAGATTCATAAGAGTTTCCAATCTTGACCTCTGCACCTTATCTCTTAGCACTCAGCTCCAGCTGGTGGCTGGCTCCAACTCAGCCTGTCAGACCACAGTGAATGGGAGGCTTATTAATCCCTTCAGCCTCTCTGAACTCAAAGACCTTATTAATTTATCCAAAGATAATAGAAAGAGACAGAGATAATCCCTGAAGAATAAAATGCTTCTATCTGATTTCTCCCTTAAAAGTCACCCTCTGTATTTAAAAGAAAAAATCATTTCCTCTTTTTTCACATCAGCTATTTTTTGCATAAGGACAGAAAAACTGGTATCATCATCAAGTCAGATAGGTTGTGAACTCCTGAATATTCCAGATATTCATATTTTTCTCTTTAACTCTATGAAACATTTTTCTCTTTAAGCCTATTGTCTTTATTTGGGGGGGGGCACACCCGGCAGTGCTCAGGAATTATACATGATTCTGCATTCAGAAATCACTCCTGGCAGGCTCAGGGGACCATATGGGATGCCTGGGACAAACCTGGGTCCATCATGGGTCGGCCATGTGCAAACCAAATGTCCTACAGCTGTGCTATCACTGGTTCCAGCCTATTGTCTTTTAGTCATAGTTTTTGGGATTATAGTCCCTGATCTATTCTCCATCTTCCATTCCTATTGTGGTAAATTTAAAAACTCAGGTCAAAGGCTGCTGTTCTTTGGCTTTTAAGCACTTTCTCCTTGGCACCATGCAAAGTTCCACTGAGTTCTTCCTGGATTTATTCCTTTTACCTTATTGGCTTCATCCCTCTTCAGACCCTTTTTCACTTTTCCTTGTTTTCCAGAAACTCCAATTTATATTTTCACTTCTTTATTGTATCTCTATTTTTGGATGTTCATATTTTATACTAGATATTCAAATCCATAATTTCCTTCACATCAAATCAGATATGCCCATATTTTTCTCTTTTGTTTTTGAGCCATAACCAACAGTGCTCAAGGATTACTCTGGGCTCAATGCTTAGAATGAATCTTAATAGTGATCAGAGGACCAGAGGTGATGCCAAGGATTTTACTCAGGTCAGCTGCATGAAAGCCCCTTGTACTTCCAGCTCCAGAAATCTACAATTCTGCATCACACAGCACATCTGATTTTTCTAAACTAGTAATATCCTTGAAAGCCATGTTTAAGAATAGTATAACTTTTTATTCCTTTTAGGAAGCAGTTGTATTTCACTGGTTCTTATATCTCTGTGGATATTCAAGATCTCAGCTTGAGATAACTGGCTTCTCTTAACTCTTGATAATTAATTTAAAGATTACTCAAAGCCAACCGTTTTCTTTTTTAATTTAAGAAAAGCACACTTTCAGTTAATAGTAATTACTAATGTACAAATATGTGACTATAAATATGTTGCAATTATATACGTATTTCACATTAAATATGAAATTCAATATTTTACTCTTTTCCTTTTGGATCCACACCTAGTGGGGCTTAAGGACTACTTGTGGCTCAGTGCTCTGGGGTATGTACCTACTGGTGCAGGGGATTGAATTTAGGCCCCCTGCATACACAGTAAGAACCCCATACATTTGTGCTATTGCTCCAGTTCTAGCATTAAATTTTTACAAAACTTTAACATTTACTGCAGTCATTTTAGGGATGAGAAACTTAAGACTCAGAAAACTTAAATAATATCCCCAAAGTCATAAAACCAGAAAGGTGAAAAATTTGGCATATACTAATGACAGTTTAGTTGGCATTTAACAAGGTTTCATTTTTGTTAAGTTTGAACCTTGCTTAAGGTGAAAAATACTATAGCAAGGTTTTTGAACATAGAGGGAAACTGATTTTATGATAAAATTGCCATTAAAATTTGGTATTACCTTTATGTTAAGAATAACTTGTAGGAGCCACAGAGAAAGTACAGGGATTAAGACACTTGTCTTTCTCTTTTGGGGGGGAAGGCATACCCTATGACACTTAGGGGTTACTCCTGGCTCTGTGCTCAGAAATCGCCCCTGGCTTGGGGGACCACATGGGATGCTGGGGGGTTGAACCAAGGTCCGTCCTAGGTCAGTCATGTGCAAGGTAAACACCCAACCACTGTGCTATTGCTCTGGCCCCTACACTTGTCTTTTTTTTCTGTCAACCCCAGTTCAATCCCCAGAACCATATACACTTTCTTTAGCACCATCAAGAGTGATTCCCTAAGCAAAGAGTTAAGAATAAGCCCTGAACTCTGCTAGGAATAGCCTCAAATGAGAAAAGAATAAAAACTTGTGATCTCTCATCTGTTTTGAAGCTTATCTCCGATTCAAATACCATCTATTTTAATTTAATTTTCCCATTACACTTAAATTTCTTTTTCAAGTACAGTTTGTTTCCCAACTCTAAACCATACATTGTTTTTATTCTTGCATATACACTAAGTACCTCAAAGACAACCTTTCCAACAATTGACTTCTGGCCTCTCCATCACAAACCAGCTCAACCACATCATCACCTTATCATTGATGTCGGTGACAGTGGTGTCACTATCAGTTTTTTAGTTGCCAGGCTAAAAACCTTGAGGTTGTCCTTAACTCCTGTTTTCTTTACCAACCTGAGCAAATCTGTCAGTAGATTCAGTCGAATATTCCTTAATATTTTTTTGATCATCTGCTTTTGATCATCTCTGTGACTACTGCACCCAAATATTTGTGATAGCTTCTTACCTGGCAGCTTAATGTCCTCTCTGGCCTCCTGTAGTCTAGTGTCAAGAGACCTTAGGAAACTTCAGCCAGATCATTTCACTCATCTGTTTCAAAGTTGACAACACCACCATTTTGTATTAGTCCTAGTAGAAGCTTAAGATTCTTTCATTGTTCTTCAAAGAGATACCTATCCTGGACATTCCTGACCACTTGATATTTCTCCAGTTTACTCTGCTTCAGTGACTTTGCTCCAGAGTTTCTAGAACAACTCGAGATAACTTCATGACTTTTAACCAATGACTGGCAGGTGATATTTTTTCTGCACTTCTCCCTAAAACACCAATTCTCACCATTAAGTTACTAACTCATGACATTTCTCAAAGAAGTGGGTCTGAATTATCCTGTTTAAAATTTAAACCAACCCTCACCCTGCTTTTCTAACCCCTCTCCTTGCTCTACTTCTTCCCCATAACAGCCATGGCCTTCATATTATGTATGTGGGTTTACTTTTAATTTTCTGATGTAATGTGAACTCTATTAAGCTCCCAAGCTCCTAGTTCCTAGTGGTAGCTAGAACACAACCAAGTATTTAATAAGTGCTTGTTGAACCAATGAATCATTACCCACTATCACTAAACAATCAAAGTACTCACAAGAACAAACAACTTGCCCAGAGTAACATCCTTGTAAATTGCAGAAAATATGGTGCTAGAACAAAATAAAGGCAGAGTAGAAATAAAACACTACCCAAGGCATACCTCATATGCCCTCAGGAATCAGGGAGCCTGGGTTCAAATCTGCCAATTAAAATGGGAATGTTTTTAATTTAAGCCTTTATAAAAGAGGAATACCAATGCTAACATTGCCTATTTTGTAGTTTTGAACAATACATGCATTTTGGGAGGAAAGCTTGAGCTGTAGTCAGGGCTTATTCCTGGTTCTGTGTTCAGGTGACCATGTGCAGTGCTGGGACTCAAACCTGAGTTAGACATATGAAAAGCAAGCAACTTATTCCCAGTATTATCTCTCTAATTTATACATTTTTCCCATCAAAATAGTTTTCAATCAAAAATTGTTCATCAATTCAAAGAATTGCTTTGGGAACAACATGGCATTGCTCTTCCACCCCTAGCTGTGACTACTTACAGACAGGAGGCAGCTCATATTCAACTTCAAGAACCACTCTTTCTCCAACATTCTTGAGCAAGCTGATGATCTCATCATGACGAAATTTGGCCAGGTTGATTCCATTCACGGCTTTGATATAGTCTCCCACATCAAGCTGATCACTTCTGCATGCAAAACAGAATTATTTCAGCTGGCCCAGTCTTTCTGCAGGCCTGTGTGACTAGCTTTTCCATTTCTTTTCATGAATAAGCACATAAAGCTGGAACCAGAGCACTGAAGGAAGCCACTGCCTCCTAGGATATAGTCAGTCTCCAAGGGTGAAAGAAGGCCTTAGACGAATGGAGACTAGATCTTTTTCACTCATGCTGACTACAAGATTTTGGAACTCCTTTCTATGGGTCAGTGGCTGTCTCTTATTTCTTCCTAACCTTTTGCCTCTTTTATTTTTAAAGAGCACCATAAAATAAAGTAACAAGGAAACTGTTTTTAGTTGCACTGCCCATAAAGTGCTGATTCTTTGGGGGCAGATGACCCAGATCTTGGGCACACCATGATTTTCTTCCTCTCCTTATTCCCTCCTATTCTGGTTGTCTGCCTTTTGGGCATCTCATAGTTTTCAATAGCCTTTGGAGTTTGTTCAAGGCCAAGGGACAGGCTGACTCTGTTTTTGTTTTTGTTTTTCTTTCTTAACTGATAAAACAAAAAGTACTAGTGGAGAAAAAATTCCAACACAGGTATCAGTCTTTCACCTTTCTGGCTCTCTTCCACAGCATAAATTGGGCCAGCTTGGGTTTTTTAGTCAAACAAGCTAAGAGTGAAAGACCAACAATAATATTAAAATTTATATCACTGATAAGGTCCTTCAAAAACATTTTCTCCCCAAAGAGAAATACCTCATTGTTATTTTTTTCTGATCTAAGTCCTGTTCCTGCTCCTTCGAGGGTCTGCTAACTTGCTTCAGCTCTCAGTCCTGTTATTACCCTCAGCTCAGTTATCCAACATTCACAGCAATGATTTACCCAAGGTTCTGTGATAGCACTTATGACTGCATTTTACTATTAGGCAATGTTATTATTGTGCCCCAACTTTTTACCTTTATGCCATAAGGTCCCCTAGGATCCAGAATTTATCTTTGATTATTTTGCTTTCGACTTATAAAACAGTAGTATCATTTTTCTTTGTTTTAGTTTTTGGCTTTTGGGCTACACCCAGAAGCACTCAGGTGCTCAGAAATCACCCCTGGCAGGCTGGGGGAACATATGGGATGCCAGAAACCGAACCTACATCCATTCTAGGTTGGCTGCAAGCAAGGCAAACACCCTACAGCTGTGCTATCTCTCTGGCCCCTAAAACAATAGTATCTTAAACTAATGTTTTTCAACCTTTTTTTTCTGAACATGGCCACCTTCTGACCTTGTTTCTTTCCTATGACCCCATCCTCTTCCCCTATCCTAGCAGTTAACCCCCAATTTATACTTAGGTGTGGCCCCTTAGGTAACCCAAAGTAGGTTATGAGGCTTCCTGTTGAGAAACCTTGACTTAAACAATAACTATTGGGTGTTGGTAACATTTTAATTTTTTTTTTATAAAAATGTAAAGGCACACCCCTAGTTTAATTTAATGAAACCAAAAAATGACATTCCCACTCTAGCAAATTCTGAATGTGGCCATGAGGGCTAGGGAAATAAAGGAGGCCGTGGGCTTGGAGAAACATTCTTACAACCCTAGAGAAGAGAAATTAAGGTAGTCATGTTGATATTAGGCTTCATCACATACAATAATGTTAGGCCACAGTGTGATCAAGTGTCTTCTGAATTGTACAAACAGGTTGACTACCAAAAGGAATCACTCTTTCAGAAGACCATTTATAAGGCAAGAACTCTGAAACTCAAATGGGATGATGTGGATAAGAACTGGGATCCAGGATTAAAATTTATTCACTTCCCTTTCTCTGATCTCTAAATGTTGCACCCACTCTCTGAGGTTGTTTGCAAATGTGTGTCTAAAGCAAGTCCACCACTCCTGGCAGCTTGGCTATAAAATGAAATGGCCAGTATAAGCTGTAGGTCCTGAGAACCAAGACAAAAGACTTCCTCCTCTAAGCCTGCTGGTCCTTTCTGGAAACCATCTATCTGCTTTGAGGAAAATTTCTCCAAGTTGAAAAGCAGAGAAGCTGCAAGACAATGGGACATTTTTACTTAGAAACTTGGAACTGGCCTCCTACTGTTTCTCGGTGGGCATCTCCCCACAGTCTTCCTTGCACACAACAGGGGTCCTCTGTTCCTCATTTAGATGATTGGAGGGTCTCTTTTCCACAGCAGCCTGTCTGCTGCTCAGCAGCCCAGTTGGGACTAGATACAGACAGGTGTTTTACAATTAAAATCTTAGGAAGGGCTTGGCTGCTTTTGAGCTGACATGCTTCTCCCAGGTGGCTCCGACACAAACCAGAAAAGCTGGGCATCTGAGAGGGACCCTGCAGTGCTTGGCCAGGCAGATGGCAGCTGCCATTTATTTATTCGTGACCTTTTCTGATGGGGCTTTTAATTTTTGAATTAATGACATCCTGTGTCTCTTGCCCACACTTCCCTGACAGGCAGTTACCTAGCTGCGATTCCTCCTTGCCGAAGATTGGATACTCTGGGCTTGCCATCCTTATCAATTCCTCCTGACACTGTCAGCCCCAGAGTCGTGCCTTCCTTCTTCATCAGCTCGACGACAGTGCAGCCTTTAAATTCCTCTGTTGAAAGAAAAGCATTTGTCTTATGAAATAAGAGCCAAGGCTCTGATATTATTTTGTGTATCAGTAAGGCCTCCTTCCTATAATCTCTTTCCACTTTGATGAGAAATGATCTGTGGCCTCTTTTCCGTTGTAATTTGCAAAGTAGCCCATAAAGACGTGCATGCAGAGAAGGCAGAGGCTGATCTTCCAATATTGAATATTACAATGGGTACCACTGGGGCAATTCACTCTGGGCTCACAATAAATAGTCTGACACGGCTTATGTACATATGCTAATATTCACCCTTTGTTTTCAGCCATTCTCCAGTGACTTTCTCTGATTTCTCTCCTTGTCATTTCAAAGGGCGCAATTGAAAGTTAGAAGAGGAGGGTCTAGCATAGAATTTTAAATAATAACACCAAAGCACCCAAGGTGGCAGCGGATTCCAAGCGCATAGAATGTTTCAGCAGAGAAAGTCAAATCACACAAGAGGAGAGCTGTTGACAGGTTTAAGACAAATGTTATTAACACTTTCTTTTTTTTCTCCCAGAAAAGAAAGTACAATGGGGGCCTGAGGGATGAGTGTCATGGCAAAAGAAACTACCTTGTACTTTTGATCCTTGGTGCGGCCCACATGCACCAAGCATGTTTTTAGCATTCCCAGACATACCAGACTCAGATGTGAGTGAGCATCACAGCTTAAGACAAGTCAACCAAAGCCAAGTGCAAAAACCAAAACAAAAACCAAAGCAAAAAGTGCTCCTCAAAAATAGTGTGTGAGCAAGACCACTAGAGTGTGTGACCTCCAGAAAGTAATGAAACCAGACATCCCCCCACTGCTGAGTGCCACAACCCAGTAAGTGCAGAACCATCTATCTTTACAACAACAACAACAACAATAAACAACACAGAGAAAGGGAAACACAAATCTAAAAATTTTTATAAGAATTAAAAAAGTACAATTACTTGTGTAATAATTTATATCACTTACAGAATAAATCACAATACAGTAAGTCAAGGGTGGGCCTCCCAGTAACTACTCCTCTAATTTACAAAATTAAACCTGCTCCTCTAATTAACAAAATTGAAATATCTCCCAGATGTGGTAAAGATGGTGGCTCTAAAAGAGAGAGCCAACATTGTTTTGATTTTGATATTTAGCATTATCCTTTCTTCCAGAAATCAAAATAAGTGGAGTTAGTATATAAAAGTCAAATTATAGTAAACATTTCTAAAATTCTCTGTATTGTTGCCCCCTCCCTTTATGTACACTCTTTCTAGACAGGATCTGGGGGAAAGTAGATAATTTTCTCATTCACTCTAAAGGAGATTATCAATTTTAGGGACTATAAACTACTATAATAAAAAAATACTCATGAAAATTCAAGATAGGCATTTCAAAGTTCAAACAGCAGAAAGACGATGTGTGCACCTCTCTGTCCCTTTCTTAATGGCATGTCACCGAGTTAATGATTGTTTCAAAAATCTACATGAATATGTGGTATAAAGGTTTTATTTTTTTAACTTCTATTACTAACAAATTATTCCACTAAAAAACAAGTAAAACCAGGCGAAAGAAGAAAATGATCACTAAGAAAAAAAAACAAGGCTGATGGGGAAAGAGACTGGGAAGAAGCTACTGCATTTTCTATCATGCTTTGGAAAGTACAGGGCTGGCTTTCAGGGTTGCCAATTCCTTGATAACCCTTATCCCCCAGAATTCCCACCCTGTAAGCCTCCCTTTCCTAGCATTTCACTCCATGTAGTCCAGAGCTTTTACTGGCCATTATAGCAGAAACCCAGGCAGAATCTGTGAGTGCAAGAGATGTCAGTCTCATTTACTACATTCGGATGAGAGAACAGATCATGATTGGACTCAAGAATCAAATTTCTTGTCACGTGCAGAAAAGCATAGCGCTTTTTGCATCATTTACCAGAAAGAAGTATTTGCAACAAAAGCCCATTACAATGCTCATTTGACCTGGGCCCCAACCCCCAATGCATTCTGTAAGAAATACATTGGCTCAAATAATATTGGAAGAGAACAATTTAATATCTTATAGTTATCCTTGGCAGACATCTGTGCATACATTATTTAAAATTAAGTTAATAATTAAAGTAATGAAAATTACAGAAGAGAAATATTCATATTACAGACAAAGAACATTCTCCACACTTTAGTCCAACAAAAGTATTTTTTGCATAGTCTTTAAATATTTAGAGTGGTCCTATATATTTAAGGATATAATTATAGATCTCTATGGGAAGAGTTTTATCTGAAAGGTTAGTCAGAAATGCACAAAGAAGGATCTGTGACATAGTAATGCTACAGTAGTTAAAAAACATTTTAATTCATAAAAACCATGCCCTGAGTCAAGGTTTTTGAGAACATACTGCCTGCATAAAATGAGACAGGAGAGCTAGAGCAGGCTGTGAAAAATGAGCAATGGAGTTTCTCCAGAAGGAATACTGGAAGGAATACTAGTTTTTCTTCCTAGGCTTCTACCTAAATCCAAATCTAACTCAAAAAAATCAGTTCCTTTTCTTTCCCTGATTCAGCATGAACATATAAATTTATCTGGGAGACTTCTAAAACTGGTACGAGTCCATTTCATTTTGTCAAAAACTTTCAATTCTTTTCTTAAAAGCTAAATGATAGCAGGAAAGAAAATATTCATAACCAGCTAAATGAGTGTGCATTCACTCATTTAAGAATTTATGGAGCATTGGTTATGAACCAGACCACAAGGCTCAACATGGAAAATGGCACAGCATTTTGGACTCATGATGCAGCTTACTGGTAGTGTCCAAACCTTGTAGGTATGAGGTGAAGAGTTTGATTCCTGGCACAACCACATATTGCTGAGTGTGAGTTCCATGGAATCGCCATATGAACTCTGGCTATGGTGTCAATGTGTAACCTCTGCTACTCCTTAGCCAAACGTGTGACTTCTGGACATAGCAACAAGGACAACAAGAAAGGGAAGGGAAGAGTGGGGCGGGAGTCAAAGCAGCTCTCAGTCTAATTATAAAGGTCACAGAGCATCATGGCACAGTGTGTATTAAAGGAAAGGAAGCCAGTGAGAAGACAGTCCCATCTACAATGTCAACTGAAGGTTTGGCGTTGCAAATACAACATCTATTTCACAATTCTGTCCTCTGTTCTATCTGTCTGGACTATCGATCAGGATTATCTGAGCATAGCAGGCTCAAGCAGGAATCTAAATCAGGCAAAACTCAGGAGTAACGAGAATATTGTTGCAAGAAAACGAGCTGAATCACAAGAAAGCTAACTGCCAATAAGTAACTCATCCCTAAAGAATAGAGTCTATCTTTTATGATTCTCCCAAAGCAGAGAGAAGAAAAGGAGCCATTTGGAGAGGAATATGCTTCTTTGGAGTTTCTATTCCACTAACCTGTTTTCTCCACTAGACTAATCAATCATTGTATGTCTTTTTTGGTATTTAATGTTTGCATAATGAACTAATGGCAAAAAGAAATGAAGATAGATGCATTCATTTTCATGAGTTCACTTACATATCAAGGTTTACTGAACAAAGGTCTGCAGTTAAAGACTGGAACTGGGGTAAGTTAATATTTATTCCCCCCACCCTGTGATTTAAATTGTAAATATTCCTTTCTAATTTAAGAGGACAGGGAAGCAAAACATAAAGTCTTTCCATATTAACAAGCAGCACAGAGAAGCGATGATGTCTAACTGGTAAGCAATGAAAGGGTTTTGTATTTGATATTTTCTTAAACACTACATTTAATGACCTTACTTTTGTACCAAGAGTCACTCAATGTAACCAACAAATACCCTTTTGACAGAATAGAATTTTGTTCACTATTTTTCTTGGTATTTGTAATTTGATAATTGTAATAATTAAACTCCAGAAGATTTTGTTTTGTTTTGTTTTTGGGTCACACCTGGCGGTTCTCAGGGCTTTCTCCTGGCTCTGTACTCAGGAATCACTCCTGGCAGAGTGGGGGGATCTTATGGGGTGCCAGGAATCAAATCTGGCTCAGTTATATGCAAGGCAGGTGTCCAACCTGCTGTATCAATCTGGTCCTCAATTTAAAAACCATTTTTAATAAATAATTTAATTGAACTAATGTGAAGTGTGCAGTTAAAAAGTTGTTCATGGTTGAGTTTCAGTCATATAACAATATCCATCCTTTTGCCAATACACATTTACTGTCACCAATGTCCCAAGTTTCCATCCCATTCTCAACCTACCTCTCCTTTGCCTACATTTATGGCAGACATTTTTGTTTCATTCTCTCTTTTTCTTCCTTTTAGACACTGTAGTTTGCAAATTTGTTTCTAAAGGGTTATCATATATACCATTTTATCTCTTTAGCATTCAGTTCTTGTCCAGAGAGATAATTTCCAACTATCACTGTCAAAAAGGCCCCTTCTCTGTACTAAATTTACTTTCCCCAGTTTATGGCAAGTTTTGTGACCTGGACTGCTCCTTTTGACCCTCGTCTCTTCTGTCTCTGCATATTAATACGAGGCCATCATTTATATATCCCACAAATTAATATGATTCCACATATATCCCACAGATGAATATGATTACTATATTCTCTCTGATTCATTTTTCTCAGCATAATGCTCTCCATACATCCATGTGTAAGTAAATTTCATGACTTCATTTTTCTTAACAGTTTTGTACTATTCATTCTATTTGTAATATTTTAGTATTCCATTAGCCACTCTTTAACCACTCTTCTGTCCTCAGGCACTTAGGTTGTCCTGAGACTGACCCTCTGACATATGATCAATTAATCTTTGATAAAGAGGTAAGAAATATAAAGTGGAGCAAGGAAAGTCTCTTCAACAAATGGTGCTGGGAAAACTAGTCAACTGCATCAGAAAAGTGAACTCAGGTTTCTATTTAATGCAATTCACATAAGTCAAATAAAAATGGATTAAAAATCTTTGATTTAAAACAGGAAACCATAGGTAAATAGAGAAAAACATAGGTAGAATTCTCCATGACATGACAAGTCAAAGGCATCTTCAAGTATAAAACTCCACTGACAAATCAGTGGAAGCAAAAATAAACAAATGGTACTACATTAAACTAAGACCCTTCTAAACCTCAAAAGAAATGGTGACTAGTATGCAAAGACTTTCCAGGAAATAGAAGAAACTATTCAACCAATATTTACCTGATAAAAAGGTTCATATCTAAGATATAGATATTGTCACTGATAGAATTTAGCAAGAAAAAACAATCTAATTCGATCCAGGAATAAGAAAAAGAGACAGACATTTTTTTCAAAGAAGAAAAACAGATGGTCAAAAACAAAAAACAGATAACAAAAATAAAATAATTATGTAAGAACTCTTGAAAATAAGAAACTTTAATATATGGTATAAAACTAATAAGTGAAAACCATTACTTTATACAGACTAATGAAGGAAGTCAGAAGTTATTATAGAAGATGACCACTGCAATGGCAAAGAAGTGAATTTCCTAGAAAATACTTTTAATAAAAATGTGTGAAATCGGGCCCGGAGAGATAGCACAGCAGCGTTTGCCTTGCAAGCAGCCGATCCAGGACCAAAGGTGGTTGGTTCGAATCCCGGCGTCCCATAGGGTCCCCCGTGCCTGCCAGGAGCTATTTCTGAGCAGACAGCCAGGAGTAACCCCTGAGCACTGCCGGGTGTGACCCAAAAACCAAAAAAAAAAAAAAAAATGTGTGAAATCTATAGGAATAAAACTTGAAAATATTTGAGATATAGTAGAGAATTTTTGACACTTTGAAGTAGTGGAGGTAGCATAAGTTTGTCCATCAAAAACATACCTGCTACTACTATTTTAACCATGTTACCTTAACTATAATAAAAATAAATATAACGATCCTAATAATAAAAAGGTGTTTCATTCATTTACTCAATAAAACTGAGTAATTATTATATATAAAGCTGTGTTTTATACTTTATAAATTCAACATTGAACAAAATAAATAAAATTCCTGCAACAGAGGGGCCAGAGAGATAGCATGGAGGTAAGGCGTTTGTCTTTCATGCAGGAGATCATCGGTTCGAATCCTGGCGTCCCATATGGTCCTCCGTGCCTGCTAGGAGCAATTTCTGAGCCTGGAGCCAGGAATAACCCCTGAGCACTGCCGGGTGTGACCCAAAAACTACACACAAAAAAAAATTCCTGCAACAGAGAAATTAGTATTCCATTGGGCAGCAAATCCCACATCAAAAAATTGTAATTTTCCTTAAGTTAATCTATAAAATTCAGAGAATCAATAAAGGTGCCTGTAAGATTTGGGGGCATAAACATATTTCTTTTTCTTTGGACCTACCAAGCCAATGCTCAAGGGTCCTAGAAGCCAGTACCAACAATACTTAGCCAATTTTACTGGACAGTTAAATGGTTGGGCTTGTGATAAATTCTTTCCAAGGTACAGTGATGCTGCAGGTCACCAGAATCATGGCAATCATTGGGGGGCTCACCATTGCCATACCCAGTAGTGCTTGGGACGCAATGCAGTGCCAAGAATTGAACTTGAGACTTCCATGTACAAGGCTTTATCACTCTGCATTATTTCATTTTACTGTATAATGATATATATCATTATATATTTGCATTGCTGCAAAGATTCATTGAAAATTTCCCAAAATAAGTTGCTTAATGTTGTGAAGAATGGAGCCTACCCATGTAGTCTGTCTGAATGAAGTAATGGGCTGCTAACTGGGTATCAACTACAAATCATATATCCTTCCCAAGAACTTACTATAAAAAGGACAGCCAGAAGTAGGGGTATGAGGTGAAGAGGCTGGCAAAGCTTCTCTCTCTGCTTTTTTTCTTGCTCAGTATGGAGCTTCTTGAATGGACTAGGAGAGAGGTTGGGGGAGGAGGAGAGGAAAGGAAAAGGGAGGAAAAAGAAGGAAAGAAGCATAGGGTCTGTAGAATCCATGTTATGCAGTATAGTTTTGCATGGAATGAAAATATAGAATAATAGTTATATTATTTTTTTTGAAAAATATCTTGGTGCCTAAAAATTATTGCCTCATTGCATACTTAAATGTTTAGTTCACTAAGTGAATTAAATCAGACTTTTAAAAAAGATAAATTCTAGATGACTTCACTATTATGTATAAGATAAAGAAACAAAGCAAATGAACTGATGGGGCAATAGGAAATCAAGCCCTTGAAATCTGACAACAGAGCTGAGGTTACAAGCTGAAGAAGAAAAGGTGGAAGGGTTCAATGAACTGTGGTGGAAGATTATCAGTATTCTGGTGATGGAAGTTGTGTGGCCACAAACATTTGAAGTGTAACCTTGCACTCCTCAAGACAACACTGCGAAGCAAGCCAGCATTATATCAACAATTTTTTAAAAGAAAAAACATAGTTATGTTAACACCAGGAAGAAAACAGAATTATTCTCTATGTCTTGGCAAGTCCCTAAAATTCAAATGAAGCAGGAATTACAAAGCAGAGACAATGAGAGCAACAGCTGTTTAAGTGGGAAGAAAACAACCATTTGTGAATGAGAACCATGACAAGAGTAAATAAACAGTGAGCTACCATGGTTCATCATGGGGGTCTTTATAATCAGGTTGGGCAAGTTCTGGGGTGGGAAGCATACGGTGCAAGAGGTGAAAAGAATGCCAAAATTCAAGGCATGTACTCCATCACTGAGCAATATGGCAGCCCTCAATCCCCAATTTTTTCTCTAACATATAGGAACTCATATCTATTCTCTATTCTTTGAATGATTTTTATATTTTTTGCCACTCTAATAGTGTTAACTAAGTAGAATGGTAATACAAAATACTTTTGTCTTTGACTTTAGGTAGCCACAAGTTTCTGGTGATTCACTGGAGTTGCATGTAGCAATGCCTTTTTTTTCTCTTACTGCAGAAAACTATTTCATGGCCCAGATAGATCAAAATTGCTTAACTATTTACTTGATGAAAGACAACTCTTGTTTCCAGCTTGAATTGATAATAATTTTTAAAAAGCTGCTGAATACATTTAGATGACGTCTTTTTTTTTTAAATCAAACTAAGAATTCATTTCTGTGAAGTAAAAGCCCAGTAATATAACTGCTAGGTCATATGGTATATTCATATGTATTTTTCCAGTAAACTTCTAAGCTGTTTTCTAAATATAGCCGCACCATTTATTCCTTTGATCATTGTAAGAGTGATTCAATCCTTCTGGGTCTTTGACAGTATTTGGTATTGTCATATTTTTTTTAATTTTATTCATCCTGTTAAGTGTGCTATGATATCTAATTGTGGTTTTAATTTGGGGGTTATTAGAGACATTTTCCTAATGAGAAATGAACCATCTTCATGGTGCACATCTGACATCTGTACATCTTCTTTGGTGAAATAACTATTGCCTATTTTCTGATTATTTTGCCTTTTTACTGTTGAATTTTGAGGGCAGTCTAAATAACTTAGATATTAGATCCAAATTAAATATGCTGTTTGCAAGTGTTTCTCCTATTTTACTTTTATTCTCTTGTCTATAGTTTTAGTAGAGCAAACATTTATATTTTGATGAAGCCCAATGTATCAATCTTTTTTATTTATTGAAAGGAAATATTACCAAGTCTAAGATTTCTTTGCTGAATTTTAGTGATTGTGAAATTTCATCTATGATTTTTTTAAATTTCTAAAAGTTATAAATTATGGTCTATATTTAAATCTGTGATTTATTTTGAATTTTTTTTTTTTTGTGGAGGGCATATGCAGGGATTACTCTTGGCTCTGTGCTCAGAAATTATTTCTGGCAGAGCTTGGGGACCATATGGAATGCCAGGGATCAAACTGGTTTGGTTACATGCAAAGGCAAATGCCCTACCTGCTGTATTATTGATCTAGCCCCTTGAGTTTATTTTTACATGACACATGAGACTTGGCTAAGATTCACTCCCACATACATGGGGTGAGAGGCCTCAAGGCATGTGCTCCACCACTGAGCAACAAGGCAGCAAAAAAGTATTCACCCATGTCCAATTTTTACATAAACTATCTTTTTTCCACTAAGTTAATTTTACAGAGACAGGTATGGGTCTATTTTTATGTTCTATATTTTGTTCCTCTTATCTATATGTCTATCCATAGATGCAGAATAGCATTGCTCTAACTACATAATAAATCTTATAATTGGGTACACTGATTGTTTTTAATTTCTTATGTTTTGTGGCAGAAGTTTTATGCATATTTTGCTACCTTTACATTTAAGTATCGCATTGGGGGAGAACAATTGCAAATAGTACCGATGATTAATTTTTATGAATGTGTTTACTACTAGTAAAATAGATGTACAGGAGGCCGGAGAGATAGCATGGAAGTAAGGCATTTGTCTTACATGCAGAAGGTCGGTGGTTTGAATCCCAGCATAGCATATGGTCCCCTGAGCCTGCCAGGAGCAATTTCTGAGCATAGAGCCAGAAATAACCCCTGAGAGCTGCCAGGAGTGAGCCCCCAAAAACAGATATACAATTGATTTTTAAATATTTATCTTGTATCTTGTGATCTTTCTGAATTCATTAAATAGTTTGAGGAGGTTTTTAGAATGTAGAAGTTTTATTAGGGTTTTTATATAGACTATCATGTCACTGCCAAAAGAAAAGAAATATTTATTCATTATAATTTGCATGACTATCACTACCCTTTCTTTCTAAAGCATCCAGTGCTGTGTTGAGTAAAACTGAGCATCTTTGCCTTATTTTCTGTTGTAGAGGAAAAGCATCCAGGTTTCATTGCTAAGTATTTTGTTAGTTGTGGTATTACAGGCAGGCACTCTAAAATTAAAAAGTTTCCTCTTTGTTCCCATTTTAAAGGTTTTATCAGGAAATTTGTTAAATGTCTCTCACCTGATCAATAAGATCTGTGTTATTTTTCTTCTTTGACTTGATAAATATAGAAACTTATACTGTTATTTTCTAATATCAAAACATTCTTAAGTCTCTCACTGATGGCATACACATTAAAATACATTATTATTCTATTAGCTAACATTCTGTAGGTATGTTTTGCATCTATAGTCCCTATTACTTTTATAGGAATCATGCACAGAGTAGTTTGGTTCTAGCGGTCTGATACTAGGTGTCACTTGGGGACAGTACTGGTTGGTGATGGGGGTCATACAGTGTTGAGGCATGCAGTCAGAGCTTTGAACATGAGAACACCACTCCTTGAGCAATCTTCCTAAATTCTTCCATCTAGAAGCAGAAGGAAATAGTTTGAAGTTTTCTTTTTTCATTATTTTGGTTTTGGTAGCCAGGACTACCTTCCTAAAATACTAGCTTCCTAGTATTTAGGATTGAGAAACATGTTCCTGCCTCTTCTACATGTGTAAGACATGATATGGAACTGATGTTTATCCTTTTTAAACATCTGATGTTTTATGCATTTTATACATACTTTTTTTTTATAGGGCCATTCAAATTGTTTATTTCATATTGGGTAGCTTGCTTTTCTCAAAGGATTGGTCCATTTAAATTTAATAAAACTCTTGGCAGGTAGGGAACTAAACACTTCTATTTCTAAGTACTATAGATAATTCCAGTGAAATTTAAGACGGAGAGATGCTAATTTAGGATTTGGTACATGAGATAAGATTATCAGAAAATTGGCTGGGAAGCAAACAAGTAATGCTCTGATTAGAGTTTTAGAAAAGGTCAGACTGTTTAAGTGTAAAGTAGTGGTTTCAATAATGATGACATGACCTACTGGGGAGAAGCATTAGATTTGGGTTCAGAAGAACCTTTATAAGGCCACAGTATTAATAAAATGGAGTAATTATGGGTGAATAGTTTGTGCCAAGAAATCAAAAAAATGAATAATGACTCATCTGCAACACAAGTTGATGTAGGTCTTGGACAAGTTTAAGGTGAGTGGAAATGGTCTTCAGCCAGTTCCCCTCCAAACAGATTCAAGGATCTCTGCTTACTTCATGTGAATAGTCTGCTACCTGAGGTCTCTGGCTTCCAACTGTGAACAGTGAATCCTCAAGATATCACAGTGAATGCAAAGGACTACTATAGACTATTTTTGTTTGTTTTGGTAGGGGGGCATAACTGGTGGTGCTCAGGACTTACTCAGGGTTCTGTGCTCAAGGATCACTCCCAGTGGTGATAGAGATTGAACTTGGGTGGCCCACATACTAGGTAGGGACCTTAATCCTGCAGTATCTCTTCTGTTCACTGTGGACTATTTATTTTTTAATATGAGGGGGACAGGCATACCGGAGAGCTGCTGTACAAACAGAACTGCCCACTACAAAGGATGTATTTCTGTTCAACATCAGATCACATTATATTGCTTTTGTGATTGACCTATCTTTTCAGGGATTTTGTGCTGCTGGGTGGGGGCAGTTGCTGTCACAAAAAGAGATTCTATGTGTAAACCAATCTAGAACAAACAGAAATAACAGTGCATTTTGCTCAGATTGATGCTTTGAGAAGCTGTGTAACACCTAACAAACACACACAAACAAATGTACCAAGTAAATGGTTCTTTCCATTTATTTGATGTGTGTACCTCTTTTTGTAATGATTAAATTATTTTATTAATTTATTAAATTAAAATCTTAAATTGATTTATTAAATTAAATTATTGTAATGGTTAAATGATTTAGGTGCTTGTACTATGTCATTTTTGCTCCAACTATTTTTATTATTTTTTTTTTTTACTTTTAACTATGAGAACAAAGATGCAAAGAAAGAGGACAAGGTAAAGTTACAGTGGAAGGAAAATCACCCATAAACAGAATTCTCAGTAGTCCTATTGCTGATATCTTAACTTTGAACTTTCAGCCAAAGAACATTAAAAAAAAATAAAACAGAACCTATGTACAATTGCTTTGTTCCTCAAGTCCCCAGATTGTAGTACATAATATTTCTTAGCAGCACACAAAGCAATCTAAAAACATAACACTTATGTAACTCCTTAAACATTGAAGGTAAAGTACTTTTTTACTTTTCCATGCACATGCATATTAGTTTAAGTTAACCTCAAAAGTTTAAGTGGGTTGTTTTTCTTAGGGATTAGAGTCAAAGGAGCACAGTAAAAACGGTGTTAGAGTGGCAATTATTGTTTGCATAGGCCCACTAAAATATGAGGGACATGGAAAGGAAAAGCCTTGGCCTAAATACAAGGAGACCCTACCCCTGAAGTTTCCTGGCATAAGACCAACTCTAGGCTCCAGGCAAACTAGTTTGTCCAATCCAAGTCATTGACTGTAGTGCCATTACACTTTATTTTTCACACAGTCTCTGTTGTTGGTATCATGTTTCTGTATTAAAGATCCTGGAATCTGCATATCCTATATTGCAGTCAGAGCGTCCTCTCATTTCACCTCACAATTAAAGGGCAATGCAGAGAACCCTGTCCTATAAGCAGGTCATTGTTGTTGTCAAGTCTTCTTAGTGTTAAGGGAAGTCTCTTTTGAGCAGGTCGATGTCAGAGCCGTGGTAGTGTCTTCCTGGTAGAGATTGCTTCCAGGTGTTGTTATAAAAAACCTTGGATGTTTCATAGATAGCTTCCCTGGGTGAATGGAGGATGCCCATTCTTCTGAGGCCAGTTGAAGAGATACAGAAAAACTGGCATGTGGAGTCTTCCAGGTGCAGACCTGCCTCAGAAGCTGAAGAGACACAGAAGAACTGGCATGTGGAGTCTTCCGGGTCGCTCCAACTATTTAAATGGAACTATTAAGACTACATTTGATCTAAAAATGCTGTGAAAAACTTATTGTGAAACTGAGCTTGAAGGACTGAGGACCTTTGGAATTTTCTGCCCTAGGACTTTACCTGCCATTAGAAGCATTATTAACACTGTTCTAACAGTCACTAATCTACTGTTCACAAACCAAAAGCAAGAATTATATCCACGTCTGTGAAGGCTGGGGATTGGAGTGTCGAGGCAGTAAGGATAAGGTGAGACTTTGGGGCAAGGAAAAGTAGCTCACAGAAGCTGAAATTCATCAGATGCTATGCAAGTGGCATGGACTGCAATAAAATAAGGAAGAACTACCCTGAGCTAGACTGAAAGGACTGTCTGAGTAGCAAGGAAGAGAGAAGAATAAGAGGTTTTGACTTATTTCATGAAGGATGCTGATCTCTGTTACCAAGAAAAGAAATCTGGAAGTTTGAAGAGTTGTGACTGATTGGGGTGGTGACAGACATAATATAATGTCAAAGAGAGAGAAATATTCAATGTTATTTAAAGTTTAAAGCTAGTGAAGTACCTAGTTATAAAATATATATTTTTTTACAAATCATAATCCAAAATCCCTTACCCCATAGCTGTAGCAGAGAAAACAAAAGTACATTTTAATTTTGACTAATTAATGAGGGCCTCCTAAGCAGTACAAAGGGGGCCTGGGGACTTCTCCTAGTGATACTCAGCCAATGAAGCAGATAAGTTCAATTCTCCAGCCTAAGGATGAAGAACTATGGTGCCAGTGGAGTGGTTCTGAGGGGGCCTCCATGGCTACATATGGCTTGGGTATTATGGAAATCAAGGTTGAAACCTGAATTCTGGGATATTCCCTAGACACTGAGATATCTCTGGTCCCTAAAATGGCATTTTATTGTTTATTTTTACTGATTTTTATTTTGTTTTATTGCTCTATACCTGGTGGTGCTCAGGGGACAATGTGTGATGTCAGGAATTTGAGTCAAGTCAGAGGGATGCAAGACAAGTGTCTTAACCCTAGTACTACCTCTCCCAAACCTAAAAGTGCATTTAAAAAGCAACTGCCTTACACACATTCAGCAAAATAGATATTGGTAAAATTCTTCACTTCTCAATGTTGAAGTCACTGCAATGAGTTTTGAAAAACAGTAGGAAGTGAGGTAGAAATACTTTTGCTGGAAACTCTCTATAGTAAGTCATATATTTTCGAGGGCTAATGCTAGAGATGGCGTGTAGACATTGCTACACCTCCAATGTCTACTGTGGAGCCTGAGACATTGGTAGGTAACTCTGGCAAAAGATGAATGAATGCACACATCAGCCACAATACAAGGTATTATAACCAGGAGGTGAGGATTTGCCTGTGGCAAACAGAATTATTGCTCAACGGTGCAGATTGCAAAAAGACAAAGGAGCCAAATCTGAACAGGAACAGACAATTATGCCCCTTAGCTTACTTTGTGGATTATTTTTCACCACTGCCTTAAGAAAGGGAATTGAGGCTGATGCCACAATGCTATAGTTCTATTTGCGCATTACTTTCAGAAAGAATATTATTGCTCACACTACAGTTTTATCTGTCTATTACTTTCAGTCGTGTCACTAAGAAGCTGATCTCCCTCAGGAAATAAACAGATGCTTTTTCCAATACTGATTTCAAGTTTCTCCTAATATCTCTCCTGGTTCAGCAAAGCTGCCGGGATCAAAGCTGGTTTTCTGAGAGGAACAGCTACGTTTTCAGTCTCATTTCTTGCCACTCAGATTAGCAGAGAAAAGTCTGCTGACACTTTGCTCATCTGGAGAGTGCTATAAGGAATATGCCTGGATGTCTCTCATCACCTGGGAATTGGAAGGGCAGGGATGCGGGGCACTTAAATATTATCGCTGCACAATTACAAAAATGATGACTGCTTTTTATTGCATACAACAGATAGAAAAGGATAAATTAGAATTTTTGTTTCTTAGAACCCAACTGCAACCAAGGAAGTGAAGCCACAAACACCTCAAATTCATTGCATGGTGGACTTTAAAAACTAACTTTGGGTCATTGCCTATTCAGAAATCTTTTACTATTGCTCAGTTTTGTTTAAACCCCACTCTAAGTTCTGCAACTCCCTATCTATCCACAGTTTAAGAAGCTAGGCCTTTGTACCTCAAAGGAAAGACCACAAGCACGCAGGACCAAAATTAAAAAAGACTTGCAACCTCTGAATGTCTTATAGATCAGGATTTTAGAAACAATAGAACAGATGGGGCCAGGAGATAGTGCCAAGGGATGGAGCACATGTCCATCCTTGAGCTTGGGATAATTTGATCAACATTACATTGCCTCTATCCCTGCCTCCTCCAAGCTCCCAAATAGCATGTCCTGGTGGCTTCTAATAGATAACTGAGCTCAAGCACTGTCAAAACTGTGGGGCCAACACTGCCAGGATGAGAATTACTAGGAAGTTACTTTGGATACCAGCAACACTACTCCTGAACAGAAATGTTCATGCATACTGGCTGAGTTAGAGAACACTTCTTAAGCCACAAGAAAAAATTTCACTGCTATGGGGCAGGGTTAAATTCCTAGGACTCCAAAAAATAAATAAATAAATAAATTCCTAGGACTGTTCCCCAATTTTCCTTCCCCCAGCCACATACACATACAATTGTTTTAAAAGTGTGGTTACATAAGATTGAAACTCTTTGTTTCTGAGGTCTCCAAAAGCAACAGCTATTGTCCCTGATTTATTAACAATAAAGTTTGCTATTATTAGTGTCACAACTTGTGAACAAATTATTAAATTTTCTCAGTCTATTTCCTTAACTCTCAAATAGATCTAATAGTCAGTACCTGTCCTGAGGGGGAGTTAAAGCTTAAATGACAAAATCCTTATAAAGAACCTCCCAGGAGCTACCAAATAGTAAAGATTCAATTATGTCAGCTGAATGTATATGTCAATATTTGGGTATTGGACGTTTTCAAGTGTTCAGATTATCAGTCTTCTTTTTTTTGGGGGGGGGGTGCTATACTAGGCTTTTCTCAGTGATTACTCCTGGCTCTGTGTTCAGAAGTTACTCTTGGTAAATATGGAATGTTGGGGATTGAACCCCAGTCAGCTGCATGCAAGGCAAATGCCCTACCCTCTGTGCTATCACTCTGGCCCCAGGTCATTAGTCTTCTTTAATTTATTTTAAATGGCAATGGGATTGATTATGTTGAGTTGTAGACTCACTTAATGGTACTGTAAAAGTCATCAACTCTATGCTCAAAAACATTTTGGGTTCAATTTCATGGAAATTTACAGAATTTCTTGGAGTTTAAGAAAGTTTCTGAAGGGGCTGGAGAGATAGGTCAATGTAATGTGTAGGGTGTTTGCCCAGGAGTCCACCAACCCAGTTTTGATCCAATGCCCCATATGTTCTTCCAAACATTTGCCCAGAGTGACCCTGCCTGGAATGATTCCTATGAACAGAGACAGTAATGAGCCCTGATTATATCCAGGTCTGCTTCCTCCTGCATCCTCTTCCCAAAGAGGAAAACATGTGGTAGGGCTGGGGAGACAAGAGGAATCTGGGCCACATGCTTTGCATGTTGAGACTCTTGTTTTATTTCTGGTACTATATGGACTCTAAAAACTGTCAGGATGACCTTGGTGGTGACCCCAGCCCTTTAGGAACTGAATGAGTATTGACATTCTTGGGTTTTAGCAATTGAACAATTGGCCCAATTAACATCACTGGAAGTGATGCCTGGGCCTCCAAGCACTGCTGGGGGTTACCAAATAATACATATGAAACCATATTCAAGCTGTTAGACATAGGTAATGTCTTATTATGGTAAAATGCCTGTTCTTACTCAGCTGGAGGAGCTGAACGGACATACACTATAAGGACTTTGTAAGGATCAGAAAAAGCCTCTTAGTGAGAGATCTCACTATGATTCTGGTATCGTGAACCCCAGACAATCTTCTTTTGGGAAAACTTTTCATCAGAGACTTTTTACTTGGAGGTGGTTGCAAATACATTACTATAAAAATTGTTGACATGATTGACAATTGAATTCTAGTTTTGGGGGGTGGCATGGAAATTGGATTTAATTTTAGTTCTGGGTTTACAAGTGACCTTTAATAGTGCTCAGGGGACCATATACAGTTTTGGGATAGAACCTAGATTAGTCTAATGCAAAGCATGAAACATAGTCAGACAGTACCTAAACTCTTATACTCTCTGTCCATTCCTGAAAGCTGAGTTATTCAAATAATACATAAGTCACTGACACACCTTTGAAATTATTTCTATCTTCATTCTCTCCCTACACTCTTCCTCATCTACCCCAATGCTGAGACTAAAAGCATTTTAACAGCTATTGGTAGAACATGGGGGCCCCATTTTAGGGGAATATTTATTCTGACGTATTCAATGCTAAGAATTATCATTTCAAGGATTAATACCAGATATAGGCACTGTCAGATACAGCAATGTCTTACCACAGTGAAATGTTTGCTCTTACTTGGTAGGAGGAGCTCTATTTTTTTGCATCCCAGATGATCAAAATCTAAGAGGCAGATATCTATATTAGCAACTTTAGTCAGGGGTGATTGGTTCACAGAATAGCCTAAGACTGAGAAGGATCAGCTCAACCTGAACTCAAAAATAAATATGTGTTAGAGGTTTGTCTTTTTCATTTAGGTGAAAGTAGAATACGTACATTCAGTACTACTACCATTTCTGCCTAACAGTTGGAGAAAGAGGGGTACCAGAAATTCCATATCTACATATTGTTTGGCAGGGGACCTTTTTATTTATTATTTATTTATTTACTTATTTAATAGGTTACTTTATTTAAAGACCATGTATTACATAGTTTTTCATAATATATTTGTTTCAAGACCAATCCTATCACCAATATAAAATTCCCTCTACCATTGTTCCCAGATTTCTACCCATTCCCAAGCCTATCCCCTTTACAGGCATGAAATCATATATTTTATAGCTCTTGTTTACAGGTAGGTGGAAGTTAAATGATTTTTTTTTGGTTTTTCGGGCCACACCCATTTGATGCTCAGGGGTTACTCCTGGCTAAGTGCTCAGAAATTGCCCCTGGCTTGGGGGGACCATATGGGATGCCAGGGATCAAACCATGGTCCTTGCTTGGCTAGCGCTTGCAAGGCTTACCTTACCTCTAGTGCCACCTTGCCGGCCCTGTTAAATGATTTATTTTAAGTACAGTAGTTTACCTGATCAGAACTGTTCTTTTAGAACATAAACTCTATAAAAACAGGAAAATAAACACATTTTTCATGTTTTACTCAGTTCAGCAGGGAAGCTGTGAGGTTGGTGCTCTTTGGAGACTTTAGACTTTGCCACTTAGCACATCTTTCAGGGCTTTATTAATATATATAAATATATACATATATATAAAATTTTTAAAAAGTACAGTAGTAAGAAAATTCGTGAAAAATATATGCATCTCACAAGGAGGTCATTAAATTATTGGCAGAAGGTTTGCTAAGAGACTTGTTATGTGTTTTGTTTCTGAACATTACGTAACGCTGAATCCATGTTGGTGTCTAAATTGGTGAGTTCCTACTGGGATGAAAGTATTGAAAAAGTAGATGTTTTTTCATGTGCCTTTTGGCCATTTGTATTTCTTTTTTATCAAAGTGTCTGTTCATTTCTTCTCCCCATTTTTTCATGGGATTAGATGTTTTTTCTTGTAAAGTTCTGTCAGTGCCCTGTATATTTTAAATATTATCCCCTTATCTGATGATCAGGGAGATGCAAATCAAAACAACCATAAGATACCATCTCACACCACAGAGATTGGCATACATCACAAAGAATGAGAACTATCAGTGCTGGAGTGGATGTGGAGAGAAAGGAATTCTTATCCATTGCTGGTGGGAATGCTGTCTAGTCCAACCTCTATGGAAAGCGATATGGAGATTCCTCCAAAATCTGAGAATTGAGCTCCCATTCAACCCAGCTATTCCACTCCTAGGGATATACCCTAAGAACACAAGAATACAACACAAAAACCCCTTCCTCACACCTATATTTATTGCAGCACTATTCACAATAGCCAGGCTCTGGAAACAACCAAGATGCCCTTCAACAGATAAATGGCTAAAGAAACTATGGTACATATACACAATGGAATATTATGCAGCCATCAGGAGAGATGAAGTCATGAAATTTTCCTAAACATGGATGTACATGGAATCTATCATGATGAGTGAAATAAGTCAGAGAGAGAGAGAGAGAGACGCAGAATAGTCTCACTCATCTATGGATTTTCAGAAAAATAAAAGTCATTTTTGCAACAATCCTCAGAGATAATGAGAAGAGGGCTGGAACTTCCAGCTCACTTCATGAAGCTCACCAAAAGAGTGGTGAGTGCAGTTATAGAAATAACTACACAGAGAACTACCATAATCATGTGAATGAATGAGGGAACTGGAAAGCCTGCCTGGAGTACAGGTGAGGGTGGGGTGGGATGGAAGGAGATTTGGGACATTGGTGGTGGGAATGTTGCACTGGTGAAGGGGGGTGTTCTTTACATGACTGAAACCTAATCACAATCATATTTGTAATCAAGATGTTTAAGTAAAGAAAAATTTAAAAAAAAAAAAAGAAAAAGTAGGTGTTGTCTGCAGTCATGCAGTCCAGGAATTCCAAGCTCTGTAATGTATATTGTGACTTTTATAGGGCCTGGTGTCAACTGCCATACTTTCTGTAAGTATGAGAAAACTCACTCCTATAAGAACTCACTCCTATAAAAACCTGGAGATGTCTGTCCAAATACTGGCAAACCTGGAGTTTTAATTAGTTTACTATCTCTGTAGAGTTTCATGGTTGAGTGGTGAAGCGGGACCATTGTTGGTTTGTGGGCAATGGGTGCAGCTGGTGTGACTTTAGCAGAGTGGAAACTTAGCTTTCCTCTCTCCAAGACTGGCATTTTAAGCTGTGTAGCCAGTGAACCCATTTTTCATGGCTTGGTACATATCTCTTTCAAGATTAGAGTGATTGTAGGTAGCTGGCCAAATGCAGACATGACACCTGCAATTGTGGGGCAAGGTTTTGGCTCTATGTTTTTTTTTTTAACTTTTTCATTAAAAAAAACCTTGACTTACAAAGTTATTGATAGTTAAGTTTTAGGCATAGAATACTTCAACATTAATTCCACCACTAGTGTCAACTCCCATCACCAATGCTCCCATTGTACAACACCTATCTCCCTCTACCTATCTCCAAGCTTTCCACCTTGATGGGTATATTACAAAGTTTGGTGATTGCAGCTTAGATTCCATATTTTCAGTGTCATAAGTACCGTGGTACCACTGTACCACTTTCCCACATCACTAATAAATCTTGACCCCTAATCTTCCATTACTTTTCTTTCTTATCTTCTTCCTTCCCACCTTGATTTCTTTCCTTCTCTGTCCTTTTCCCTAGAGTCAATGCTGATCTATGCATGTTCCCTGGACTATATTATATTTCCTCATACAATTATACTGTATATCACAGATTGTGGGAGACCGAGCACCCCACATATCAAAAGAACTCTGGATGAATTTTCCACCGCCTGCCTGATTCAATCCACAAAGTTTGCATAGCCCCGAGCCAACTGGAAACTCTGCAAATAAATTTAGCCCAGCACACAGAATCTGGCTTAACCAGATTCCTTAACCTTTCCATGGAACCTGTTTTTGTAACTGCTCTCAAGCATGTAGTTATAGATAGGTTTTTGTAAAGTTTAAATTATGATCCTTATTGCTTGCACAAAAGAAAGATTTAAATGGAAAATAGGCTAAACAAAAAATTGTATTTGCGTAAATATCAATTAGCTATTTGTTTAAGGATTTGCTTCCCCTCCCCCCATCCTGCCAGGTTCCTCTTTATCCTTCCCGCCATCAAAATGTGTTTATGCTCCCATTGGTTAAAATTGTTGTACTTGTACAAATCTGATTGGTCTATTTTTCAATCCTATGTTACTACTCCTCCCACTGAAGCAGGGCATAAAAACCCTGTTCTCCCCTCAATAAACCTCTTGACTGGCATACACCTTGAGCGTTTTACTAACTTCTGCAGCTTAATTTTTTAGGTGTTCACAAAAGAGCTTAACACTCGCGAATTATTTGTAGCTGCTTTCTGCCTTCTGTCCCGGTTGAGAGAAAGCTGCTGGCCGGAATTCTCTCCCAGTAAAGGGCAGGAGCGGAGGCAGTTACAACAGATAAGTGAGATCATCCTTTGTTAGTCTTTTTTCTAGCTTTCTTCTTTCTATCACTCAACATGATATCTTCCAGTTGCAACCAAATTGCAGCAAATGACATGATTTTATTATCCTTGCAACTGCATAATATTCATTGTGTATCAGTGTTTTTTAAACCTTTTTGTGAAAAGGCACATGCTTTTCATAAAAAAAAATCATGAGGCACATCATCATTAAAAAATGTTAAAAAATCAATTCTGTGCCTATATTGACTATATATAAAGTAATTCTCTTGAATAGGAATCAAATAAAGACAAAGAAATTATTTTATAATTACTTTATTATGAAATAATCTAATGATTGGTCTATTTGTGAGCCAAAGCCACATGTTACGGATGAAACTGGAATTTTTCCCATGGCCAGATAATATCTCACGGCACACTAGTGTACTGCAGCATAGTGGTCGAAAACACTGGTGTATATATGCCCACATCTTCATAATACATTCATTTGTCATTGGACTCCTAATGCTGATTCCATATCTTATCTATTGTACTAAGTGCAGCAATGAATAATGTTGTGCATATGTTCTTTTGAATGAATCGTTTTAAGTCCTGGGCGTAGAAACCCAAAAGTGGAATTGATGGCCTTACAGCAGCTAAATTCTAAGTTGACTGAGGACTCTCCATGCTATTTTCCATTGGGGTTAAATCAGACATTGCCACCAGCAGTTCCCTTTCATCATATTTCTGCCAGAACAGATTGTTCTTACTATTGTCATTCCTACTATATGTCATTCTCACTGGTGTGAGATCATCTCATTGTTGTCTTGATTTATATTTCCCTAATAGGAGGTGATGCTGAGCACTTTTTCATGTGCCTGGATTGATCATCTTATCTTCCTCTGAGAAGTATCTGTGCATTTGCTCTTGCCATTTTTGATAGGGTTTTTAATTATTAATTTTTCTACCTTTTAAATTATCCTCCTGAAAAATATCTTTTAAAATATTCTTTTGGTAGGGGCTGGAGAGACAGCGTGGTAGTAAGACGTTTGCCTTCTGTGCAGAAGGACAGTGGTTCGAATCCTGGCATCCCATATGGTTCCCCGAGCCTGCCAGGAGTGATTTCTGAGTGTAGAGCCAGGAGTAACCCCTGAGCACCATCGGGTGTGACCCAAAAACAAAAAAGAAAAAATATTCTTTTGGTAAATTATTCTCGTGTTGAAAAATTATTCTCACGTCAATTAATTATTTAGACATGAAAAAATTAGAACCACTGTGCTCTATTAGACTAAGAAGATGGTCTAATCTGGGGGACCAACTGAACAAAGGAAGAGAGATCTTTCTTGTAAAAGCTGGCCTGTGATGGAGCCAGAGTGATGGTGCAGCATTAGGGTATTGCCTTCCACATGGCTGACCCAGGACAGACCCTGGTTTGATCCCTGGAGTCCCATAGGGCCAGGAACGATTTCTGAGTGCATAGCCAGGAGTAAGCCCTGAGCATCACCGGGTGTGGCCCAAAAACAACAACAAAAAACAAAGAAGTTGACCAGTGAAAACAATGAACTCTCCAGAAATGAAGGAAAAGTTGAAAACATATGGTGCATCTGCATCAGGAGATAGTAAGAACTTATCATTGGTAAATTAGGTAGTTAGGCTGGAAATAGAAAGAAGGGTTCACTTCATTTAGCAGTTTTTACTTATTTTTGGTTTTGTTTTGAGGCCAGACCCAGTGGTGTCCAGCTGCTACTTTTGGCTCTGTGCTCAGGACTCACTGCTGAAAGGATTAGGGATTATCTGAGATGATAGGGATTGAACCCAGGTCAACCAAAGTTGACTCCCTACCCATAGTATTAGTAGCCCCAGGCTACCATTTCTTAATGGACATAATGAAGACCAAGGCATATCTTTCATTTTGCCTCAAAAGGAAATGGAAGGGAGGATAAACTCCAACACGAAGTTAAACTAGGGCTGGAGTGATAGCACAGCTGCCCGATCCAGGATGGACCTTGGTTCAATCCCCAGTGTCCCATATGATCCCAGAGCCAGGAGCGATTTCTGAGTGCATAGCCAGGAGTAACCCCTGAGTGTCACAGGATGTGCCCACCCCCCAAAAAATATGTTAATCTAAATAGAATTGAAAGTTAAATTACTCAGCCTCTTGCATCTATCGATACTTATGTATATGTGAATCTAGCATGAGTTGATCAAATATTAAATGATAGAGAAATTAAAACAAATACCTCCCTGCTAAGTTTTAAGACTTATCATTTAAAAGCAGCAAATACTTTTCAAGATGTTTTCAATTCCACTATCTAATTTCATCTTCAAGACAATCTGGTGAAAGACAATGCTCCCATTTTACAGACCAGGAAACAGACATACAAATCAGTTCTGGGAGGTTGGTGATTACCAGGCATGTCCTGGACCCAGATTTAGTTCCTAAAATTACATGTTTCTCAGAGCATATCCAGGTAAAAGACCTGGAGGTCTCCAAAACCACTGGTGTGACTGTCATGACTCTGGAATGTCAGGGCCCAATATACTAAATTGAGGATATGATTGGCCAACAATCCTTGGACTTCCTGTGCATTATCTTTGGGAGTTCTCACTAAACCACTGTAGAAGGTCTAGAAGATAGATTCATCAGATAGATCATATGCAGTCTGAGTTTAACACTGCACTGCATTAGTCCTAGGACTAGCAGAACCAATTATAGCCCTGGCAGTCCCCATGTACACATATTCATTTAAGCAACGCTATACAATGTCAGATTTACCATGAAGTAATTGCTTAACAATGGACAGAAGAAAGTATAATGAAATACTAATGAGCAAGGGCTGAAAAATCAGGCCAGACTGGCAGACTCCACATACCACCTGGGCACAGTAAATCAGCAAATCCATTCTACTTGTTGTGTTACTAGTATCAGGGGCATTTATTTGACTTTCTCTTGTTTTATGAATCTTGATCCATTTTGAATAAAGGAGCAGATGGGAAACTATTATTGCAGTCACCGTAGCTAACCAAGAGGGAAGCCATCAAGGGAGTCTCTTGGACTGTCCATGGAGAAGCCAGCAATGTGCTGCAGTGAGCCAGAGTTTTGTTCCTGACCTCTTGAGATCAATGGGGAAAGTAGAACTGGAGGAGGCTTCACTACCTATGTCAAGGACAGCTCCATGGCTTCTTCCCTCCCTCCCTCCCTCCCTCCCTCCCTCCCTCCCTCCCTCCCTCTCTCCCTCCCTCCCTCCCTCCCTCCCTCCCTCCTTCCCTCCTTCCCTCCTTCCCTCCTTCCCTCCTTCCTTTCCCTTCCTTCTCCTTTCTTCCCCCTCCTTCCTTCCCCTTCCTTCCCTCCTTCCTTCCTTCCTTCCTTCCTTCCTTCCTTCCTTCCTTCCTTCCTTCCTTCCTTCCTTCCTTCCTTCCTTCCTTCCTTCCTTCCTTCCTTCCTTCCTTCCTGTGCCTTGATATCTAGCAGTAAATAAGACAAGACTTAGATAGCAAGGCACCTATCTAGCAGTGAATTAGGCAAGAATTAGACATTTTCTTCTAGGAATTTATATTCCATTAAGAAATAAAAATCCTTCAATTTAAAAACAATGCTAAATACAATCAGTGTTGATTTGCAACATAAAGGGTAAAAGTTGTATAGTCCAGGCTAACTAGAGAACAACTGCTAAAAAAGTAATTTGCAATCAATTAATTATGTGGCAGAAAACCCAATCATATTATTTTGGGCAAGTCATTTAACTCTATGAGCATTAATCCCCGAACTATAAAGTATATAATTAATTGATATTAAGATGTCTTTATGTGAAGGGCACACTATTACTACATTTAATACTAAGACTGCTGCCAGTGAAAGCACAACATCAAAATGCTTCTAATCACTTTTTTGTGGTTGTTATAGACTTATAAAACAACTCAAGTGCATACATGGAAAAGCAAATTATGTGTTAAG
The DNA here is from genome assembly GCF_024139225.1 of Suncus etruscus. Lineage (NCBI taxonomy): Eukaryota > Metazoa > Chordata > Mammalia > Eulipotyphla > Soricidae > Suncus > Suncus etruscus. The sequence continues at coordinate 95,783,699 of NC_064858.1, forward strand.
TTGGTTAGAGTACTCACAGTCAACTTCTCATTCATTTTTTGGAACCAGTTAGTACAATGTTTATGTTTTCTACAAGATATGATACTCTGGACATCATGAATAGTATTTATGCAGAGTTTTAAAAATTTGCTTTGTTGATGGATAATATGATAGAGGTGTGATGTTGAAATATGGTATGCATGAAACATTGACAGAATTGTAAATCACAGTGGGCAAAGAGGGGAGAGGGGAATGTTTTGTTATATCCCTTATACTACCTTTCATGATACCTGATACCATTTGGAAATCGAGATTTTGATCTTCTTTGATTTACCAGGAAGTGTCACAATGTTTTAAATAGTAATACCTATTCTTCCCTCAAATGGTCTGTTAACAGAATACTGCTTGAAATTTTCAGTGATAAAATAACTTTTATACAATCACATCACCGAGAATTACAACCAAGTCAGAGCATGTTCAAACAATAATGATGACATTGAAACTACGGAAGGTTCAAGAACAACTGTAAGATATATCCAGTTTCATGGTATTAAGATTTGAGATGCCAGAGGGATAGTGTTTGCTTTGCAAGTGGGCAACTATTGTTCAATCACTAACACCACACATTTTGTCTCTCACACACCACAATGGGTTGCTTCTATGTATAGAGCATGAAATGGTCTCTGAACACCACTGAGTATGACTCACTCCCCAATATTCGTGGGTATAAGTGGGGGTGTGCCTTTAAATAAATACAATTAATATATTTCTCCAAATTCCATTTACAGCAAGAGTTCAAGACATCCAAGGAAGGGAGCCCAGTAAGGACAACTCTAAATGTTGTTCTTCAACCACAACAACTCTTGTCTTTACTGCTTTGGAGCTACAATGAAGATTGAGTTTGCAAAGTGATTTATTTGATGGAGGGGAGGGGTGAGTCACACAAAAAAGTGCTCAGAAATTACTTGTGGTTGGACACAGGGGACTCTATGTGATGATGGGGATCGAAGCTGAGTTGGCCTTATGCAAGGCAGATCCTTCTCCACTGTACTATCTTTCCAGCCCCTTTGTATGGTTATTGGGTTAGATTTTGTGATGCTCAGGAATACTCCTGGTTCTGTGCTCAGAAATCACTTCTGGAAATCTTCAGGGGACCATATGCAGTGCAGTTATTAAATCCAGTTTAGCTTCGTGCCAGACAAGTGCCTCAAAATTGTAGAATTTCTACAGCCCTGCAGAGAGACTTTGACTTAAAAAAAAAAAGTGGAAATCCATCCTAGAAAAGCTAACATCTTAGCTCTGGCACTGTCAATACAATAATAATATACAGGTAATATTACTGACTATGGTTTCTGGAAGTTTGTTTGCCCCAGGATTCACCTAAGCCTTGGGAAGGTTGCTAGCAATGTGTTCATTGAGCCACCAATTTTATCCTATTTTACACTTAATTATTTGTCTTATTTGGGAATTGTGATTTAGAAGTTATTAATATCAGTTTTCGGCATTCAATATTCCAACTCCAGTCTCACCACCAATATCAGTATCTCTCCACTTCTTCTCATCCCTTACCCCATTTTTCTTAACACATTCACTTGACAATTTTTTACTTATTATGATTTGGGCCATATGCTTGCACTAGTTTTCACTAGTATGGTTTTCTAGTTATGTGCAGTCACAGGTTTTATTAAGTTTGGAAACTGTATTTTATGTCTGCTTTTTCTTAAAGAATTGCCTCCCCACAAAAAGCATAAGCTTCAGGCACCACACAGCCCAGATATTCCTTTAATATTACTCTTTCACATCTATACGGCACTTTACACAGAAGAGTTGTTTCCACTTGTTCATTTGATTTTCACAGAAACTCCAAATCTTAAAGATAAAAATGTCTGAAGTTTTTTAAGTTGAATAGCTTTTCAAGCCTAGGGATACTGTATCAGGCAAACTATCTTGCTAGAACATAAGCTCTCCCTATAAATTCAATTTTCCAACTATTATCATTTGAGTTAATGACGGCTTATCTTAGTTTGACAAGTTGTCAAAATGACTCCCCAAAAAAAGTTCCAAATTTGAAAAGTCACAAGTCTATTTTTCTCCAATTTCTTGAATGTAGTTATGAAATATTAAAATGAATTGTAGTTCAAGTGGATTGAGAAAGTTACTTTCACACAGAAAGTAAGTTGGGGCTGAAATAATACTAAATTGGGCTGGGCTTTTGCCTTGTACATTGCCAACTGGGGTTCAATCCTCAGCACTTGTCCTTTGGAGTCCTTGAGTGAAGAGCCAAGAGTTAAGTCCTAGTTACAACAAAGTATGCTCCTACCCTGTTATTCCCAACTGAAAGAAGTATGTTTTATCAGTATATTTACTGATTTGTATTTATGCAGGGACCTAAGATTTGGAGGCCACACAATGTTAAAAAAGAAATAATAACTTTGAGTTGAAAGTCATAAGAAATATGTCTTGTTTTATATCTAAATAAAAATCTCACTAAATATTTTTTTTGTTTTTCAACCTAGTGATATATGAACATAAAGAACAGTTTTCCATATCTGAAATCAGAACACATAGTTCATGAAGAAACACTTATGCTGTCCTTCCTATCTCAGAGTTTTGGGTAACAAATCCATCATGTGATCTGAATTTAATATCCACATTTTTTATCAAGCAGGAACAGAGCTGAGGACAGTTTCTTTATAAAAGCACAATGCCCTACCAATGCTTTTAAAATCCATTAAAGAATATCTCACCAAACCCATGAGAGTATTACAATAATTGCTTCTCTCACCCAGGTGAAAAAGGACATATCTGTCAACTAATGAAGTGCAGAAGCAATTAACACCTCAACAGTCTACTGGGAAAAGCTTAAATTAATGAAATAACAGAATGTTTCATGGTTATTGTATTTCTAACATTTTGTTATTTGCATGGTGGTAGAGTGGCTCCATATTCCCATCCATGCTACCCAGCATTGGAGGGTCAGTAGCTGGTATGTACACAACTAAGACTATTTGTGTGCTTGCAAGTGGAATGCATAACTTTCATTCACATTTCTCAGGGGCAAAAATAGGGCTGGTTTATGGACCTATGAAATCAACGTGTAAAGCAACATATACCTTAAATCAGTAGCCACATTCTATACTGCCAACAATAGAGCTATCTTGTCTTCATCATCATCCAAATAGGCTGGAAAGTAAACTGAAAGTTTATATAAATATTAACATAGTGGAGGCATTTAGTGGAACTAAGGCATGAATCAGACAGGTGAAAATGTTTGTCAGCAACAACATCTAGGAGAACCTAGATGTCCAATTCATCATTTGTGCCTCTCCCAGGAGACCCCCAATAAAGTTATACAACCCTGACCGACTGCAGTCTAAGTATGTATACCTGATTAGAGTTCTGAGAAACACAGGTGTAGAAATTAGTACTGGGTCCCTGAAAATTTAACAATAAATGTATTTTTCACATTTTTCTTCCAGCCAGTTACTCTCAGAATTCTCAAAGAAAGTGTTCTCATATGTTGTGATTTGCACTTCACCAGATACTATCAGTAAAAATGAAGAAAAAAAAATATACCATACAAGAAGTAAAGCAGCAAAGAACCGGAATTTAAAAAGGCTGGAGGAGATTTAATAGGTAGAAGGTAATTCCTCTCTTTGCCTGGTGACTGAATTAAATCTCAGATTATCTTAAAGATCATTTTGTCTGAGACCTGCCTCCATTTGGTTTTTATTTTGTTCCAGGAGCCATCATTCACTCAAAGCATGACTATCCAGTGTAAGAAGTGTATGCTTCAGACACAAAGTTCTGTTAAAGTTCGACACAAAGAGCCAAAATTTTAAACTGTGAGAGTCAGAGAGCCACACCACACAGTGACTTGCCAAAACAGACACTCACACAAAATCATATAATTTTAACAATAATCTATTAAACACATATTGCATTTTGCCATTTTGAGTGAGGGTCAAAATCCTATTCGCAACCCCTGTCCTGGAGTAACACTTGTATCTTAGCTGTATTTCTTAACTAACCAAGTCTACCACAGTATGCTGTGACTGAGGGATGCAAGGATGATCTTTTGTAATCCCTAATTCTTGATTATGAGACTGGCAGTGCTCTTTCTTCTTGAGGGTGGTCTGACTTAAGGCTTGTATTCAACCAGTGCCAGGTTTTGTGTGACTATGAGATTACACACATACGACTGTCTTGCTGGAGAGTTTTCCAACTAAATGCACTATAAGGAAGCAAACAGTTCTTCTGGGGCTGAAAGCAGCATTTCGATTAGAGCCAGAAAGAAATAGAAGACTTAAACTGAATTCAGTCAACACCATGACAATCTTTCCCTAGTCACATCTCACTGTTGACTGCCACCTTGGCTAACAACCTTGATTGTACAGAGACCATAAAAAAAGGAACAAGATCCTCATACCCATAGATAACTAACCCACAAAAACTGTAAAATAACAAAAGGCTGTTATTTTCTGACTGCTAAACTGGTGCTATTGCTACACAGCAATAGATAAACCAATATAGATGTTTTATGTGCACGAATTCATTTATTCCTCATTACTCTCTCATTTCATACAATGGGAAAACTAATACATGGAGCATGAAATGTGAACAACCACTCTAGGACCACAAAGCAGTAGGTGGCTGAAATTCAAAAAAGGCTTATTCACAGACGAACTGTGCTCCTCTTCACTAAGCTATGAAGCCCTTTCTACTTCTTTTTTATTTTTAATAATATCTTTATGTAAGCACCATGATTACAAATATGTTTGTAGTTAAGGGTTTCAATTAGGAAATTTTTTTTTCATATTTTTTTTATTTTAATTATGACAACAAAGATGTAAAGAAGAGGACAGGGTAAAGTTACAGTGGAAGCCCAATCACCCATAAACAGCATTCTCGGTAGTCCCATCGATGATGTCCCAGCCTTGAACTTTCAGCCAAAGAGCATTTAGAAAAACAAAACTGAACCCATGTACAGTACAATTACTTGTCCCTCAGATCCCCAGTTGTAGTACATACTATTTCTTAGCAGCACACAATATAATCTAAAGACATTATACTTATGTAGCTCCTTAAACATTGAGGGCAAAGTACATTTCTCTAGTTCCATGTACATACTACCTAGTTTAAGTTAACCTCAAAAGTTTTAGTGGCTTGTTTTTCTTAAGGGTTGGAGTCAAGGGAACATAGTAAAAAATGGTATTCAAGTGGCATTTGTTTGCATAGGCCCACCAAAACATAAGGGACATGGAAAGACAAATTATGGTCTAAATACAAGGAGACCCTAACCCTGAAGTTTCCTGGCACAGGATTGACTCTAGGCTCCAGGCAAATTAGTTTGTTCAATTCAAGTCATCCTCTGTAGTGGCAATACACCTCCATTCCTCACATAGTCTCTGTTGTTGGTATCATGCTTCTGTATTAAAGATCCTGGAGTCTGCATGTCCCATATTGCAGTCAGGATGGTGCATAGCATCCTCTCGTTTCACCTCCCACTTAAGGGGCACTAGAGAGAACCATGTCCTGTAGAGCAGGTCATTGTTGCTATCAAGTTCAATTAGGAAATTTTATCTTCTGTGCTTCCAGGTCTAACCTCCTAACCCTCCAGAGTATAGCTCAGATCCAAAGTTCAAATGATGGTTCAGATACACTAAAAGAATCAAGTTCAACAGCTTCGATCTCATGGATTTCTTCAGCCAATTGCATCTACAGACTGCCCTTAGTTAATGGGCTAAAGTCCATAGGTGAGCTCTACTGCAGGAATTCTAATTTGCCTCTGAAAGCATAGCAAAGAAACATACTGACCCTTTCCCATAGGACTTACAATATTTGTAACCACTGATCATTTTGTTTCGTATTTTAAATTTGTTTCTATTTAAATGAATGGCCCGAATCTCATACTTATGTTGTTCTTTCTTGCAGATGGTCTTCCAGACACATGTCTAAATGGTTGTGTTTGTTGGGTTGTTGCAGTTTCAGCTGGTGGAGTAGCCTCCATCTCATCTCCATCTAAAAGGGTTGGTTTTGGTGTGTCCACCAAGAAAAAAGTTATTCCAGGAAGTAATAGGTACAACTAGGAAAAAAAATCTCTTCTGGATTTTCTAGGACAGAATAGTAAGTATATGGGGAAGTTGTCTACTGCTAGGAGAAACTGCTATAAAAGTACTTTTAGCATGATAAAATGCTGAGCTATTCAATTCCAAAGATAAAGCTCTAGGGGTTTCTAAGGACAGTATTAAACTAGAAAGGATGAAATTGAGAAAAAGAAAAGTTATAGCAAGGGTAGACTAAGTGATATTAAATGGATATCGTAGCTGTTTAATATATACTCATTTATAGAATCAGAAAAGTCACCTCTCAGATAATTAAAAGAACGTGTAGAGATAATTGTGAAAGAAATAGAAAAATTTAAGCACGTGCTAAAAGGTTGGAGAGAGTGGGCACCTGAATTTTATATTTAAGGGCTTTGGGAATATGTAGGATTGATGATATGTGTGGGCAAAATTTGGATTTTAAGATTAGGAGAAGGTTATCATACCACTAAATATAATACGAGAGCAAAGCAATATTATTTGTAAAGACTGTACAATGGAGATAAAATATTTGAGTATTTCATGAACTTTGAGAATGCTCTCTCATTATGAGAGAGAGAATGTCTCCATACCTGTGGACAGATAAGAGAGCACTGTGAGTTGAATGTCTCTGAAATTATCCCAAGATGCTACCATAGTCTGCAAATCAGGGTGAATGAGGGAGGACCAAGTTTTTGGTGGGGAATGCTAAGAGTTCTGGACTTAAAATTTCTGTGCTGAAAATTCCTAACAGATGCTTGTTTAATTTGTGGCTAATTCACTGCTAAGAAGAGCAATATATATTTGTGAAGAATAGGAAGAGACTACTTCCACCATGTTGAAAAGATGAACTGACTCCTTCAATGATGGAAAGAATAGCTGAATGTTAAGAGCTTTGTTTCCTCTTTTCAATTTCTAATATAGGTAATGTTGATTTATGAAATTCCATAGGGTTTAGGCATACAATTTCCCATCTCTTCAAAATATGTCACCTGACCACACCCATGATACACAAAGTTTCATGTTCTCCATCACTGTCTGTTGTCTTTTCCTTCCAACTCTGAGACCATTTGGATATGGAATTATGTCACAGAATATAGTGTGAAAGAAATGAAAATAGTTGAAGAACAATTGCAGTAGCAGCAATGGCATAGGGAAGAGACAATAGGTATATTAAAATATCTGGGAGATTTACTTTAGGAAAGTCCAAGGAATTTAAATATATAATGGGTAGTGGTACACTTTGCAGAACTCAGTCTCTGGATAAGGAATATTTCCTAATAGGCTCACCTATCTTGAACATAACTCAGACCTTCTTTTTTTTTGTTGGGGGGAGGCACACCCAAGACACTCAGGATTTACTCTTGGCTCTGTGTTCTACATTGATACCCAGCAACATGAGGACCCCCCAAATAGTGCCCCGGGGGGGCGGTCCTAATGAGCACAGAATCAGGAATCACCCTTGAGAACTACAGGGTGTGCCCCCAAACCCATAGTAGAGCAGAAGGAGTTAAAGCAGATTTTCTTTTCTTTCTTTTGTGTTTTTGTTTGTTTGTTTGTTTGTTTGTTTGTTTTGGGGGCCACACCCAGCAGCACTCAGGGGTTACTCCTGGCTGTTTGCTCAGAAATCACTCCTGGCACATTCAGGGTACCATATGGGATGTCAGGAGTTGAATCTGGGTCTGTCCCAGGTTGGCCATGTGCAAGGCAAATGCCCTACTGCTGTTCTATTGCTTCAGCCCAGAAGATTTTCTTAGTGGAAAAGAGAAAATTGGAAAGATTTTCCGTGTGTGGGTGTGGATGATAAGTTTAATTGCTTACTAAAGAAATAAAAGTAAAACTGCCTTGAGTTGAATTTTATCATGCCATATCCTAATTGTATAAAGTTTGATGCATAATAATGGTTGAATCGAAGGTAGGTGATAAAATTTTACTTTAACACTACAAAAGCTATAACCAGTTCTGAATCCTGCTGGGATAACCTGTGGGAGGAAATTTTTAATATGGAAGCATATTGAACTTAGGTACTGTAACCAAAAGTAGAGATAAGTCTTGAGCCCAGAAAAACAACTGCAAAGCAACTTGAAACAATGAGCTGAACTGTGTATATATATATGAAGGGCAAGTACATTTGTCCCTTTTTGATTGAAGAGATGGAATTTGCATGACAAGAGACTCTATCAAGGAAGGGATGTATGACAAGGTTATGAATCCAACTCTAAGCAATTCATTCATCCATTCTGATTTTTTTTTTTAATTTTGGGATACTCACTTACTTGATCTACTCAGGGGCTATTTATAGCTCAATGTAGTAGTACTTATAGCTCTATTAGTGATTCTGTGGTATTTAAGAGACATTATGTGGTGCTGGGAATTCCAACCAAAGTTGGTGGGATGCAAGAAAAGCATCTTGATCTCTGTGCTCTCTAAGCCCTTACATTCCTAGTCTTTGAAATACTTTCTCTTCTTTCTACAAGCCTTTGTACACTTTCCTCTTTCTTCCATTCGGTGATTTCCTCTTATTTCTCTCAGAAAATAAGACAAATAAGAGAAGATTCACTTATATTTTTAGCAAGAAACCCACCATTTTCCTGCCATTATGTCATTGGACTCTGCTTTCCCTCCTGCTGATGCCTTGGTTGATCTGTTTGAGCCTCTTCAAAGCCCTTGCTTTTGCTTTCAGTCCCCATCCTACCTGCAACAGCTTCTCCTACACCACCATATCTACTACATTGGAACACAAACATGCTGTATCCTCTCTCATGCCTTTTTTCTTTTAGAGACTTTAATATCTAGCTATCATTTTGGTAGTGATTATTTATTACTATTTTTTATTTTTATTTTTAAATTGAATTCTGTGGTTTACACTATGTTTAATAATGGATTCTAGTGCACATAATTCCAACACCACACTCATAATCAATCTATCCCTCCTATAAGGACTCCAGAGCCTCCCAGCAAGTCCTCTTCCCCCTATAACTCAATTATGTAGAACTGTTCTCCAAACATGTTTGGATCCTTTGAACCTTTGTTGCTACTTCGATATTTATCTATAAATGCCACATCTGCAAGAGATCATTCTATATCATCCCTTTCCTTCTTACTGATTTCTCTCAATATGCAATCTCTAGATTTATTCACATTGCTCACTTTGTCCTTTTTTTTTATTTTTTTCTTAGAGTTGCTTTGTATTCCACAATGTATACAAACTCCTACTTCATTCATAGTTGGGCGTATGTGTAGTTTTCATATATTGGCTATTGTACTAAGTGCATTGTTAGGTGTGCATATGTCCTTCTAGGTTTATTTTCCTACATATTTTATCAAATCTTCTTTTCATCTCAATATTTTCTAGTTGGACATTTGCTCTCACCTTCTCATCAAAACTTTTCTAATTAACATCACACAAAATGTTCTTCATAGAAAAATTCTGTGGTCAATTCTCAGTCCTCTTCTTAGTTATTTTATCACAGATGACATTTGAGTTTGTTTCTTTTTCCTCAGTGACAGGTTTCTGTGTTCCAGACAGATTATTCATCTGGCTCTCTTCCTATATTATTGCCTATTCCTGAGGAGTCTTCCTCTATTTCTGAGTCTGAGGAATGAACCCATCTCAATCTATCTGCACTACTGAGATAATATCACTCTCTCCAATGGGTACAAATATAAACTGAGAACTCCAAATTCACAAGAGTGGAGTGAAAGCTCCAAATCCGTAAGAATGGACTCCCTCCAAAGCTCATCTCCTTACCAACTTCTTCTCTTTACTCTGTGTCCTTTTTCACCTGTCTCAGTTTTCAGCATCCTTACTTATTCAGTTCAGAGTAAAAGTCAAAAACTCATCTTAGACCCTTTTTGCTCTCATTGCCCACCTCTAAGATGTTAGCATGATCTTTGGCATATATCCTTTTTTTACTTTCTCCACCTCCATTAACCTATTCAGTGCTCCCATAATTTTCCTGGGATATATTAGTCTGCCAATTGATCTTCCTGTTTTCATTTCTGTCTCCTTAAAAGTTAATGTCTGTGTAGAAGTTAGAGATATTTAAATAAGATATATCAGTATCTAAACTAGTCAACTCCTGTAGTAGTTTCCTGTCACATACAGAATGACGTGACATTTATCTCTGAATCACTCCTCAACCTTCCTTCTCTTCTTTGTGGAGATACTGATCTCCTAGTGTCTCAAAACAAGCCAATTTCTGGTTCTGTGCTAAGCAGTGACCCCTAAAGGCCCTCAAGGGAATATCTGTGTTAGCAGGGATCAAACTAGGATCAGCTGCATTCAAGTAAATGCCTTATTTCTCTAACTACCTCTCCAGGCCAGCACTTACTATTTTATATATTCTCTTATTTAATTCATTTTTTTCTACCTTTGAATTTATTCTCCTGGAAATATCTTTTAAAATATCCTTTTAGTAAATTATTCTCATATTGAATATTTATTCTCATGTCAAGTAAGTGTTTAGATATGAAAAAATCAGAACCACTCTGCTGGATTAAACTAAGCAGATAATCTGGTCTAGGTGGCCAGTTCAGTAAGAAAAGACAGATCTATCTATCTTGTATAGCTGGTCAATGAGTAACATGAACTCTCCAGAAATGCAACAAAAGTCCAAGACTTTTGGTGAGTCTTCACTGGTAGGCAATAAGAAATTGTTATTGTTAACTTTTTGGGTCACATCTGGTAGTGCTCAGGAATCACTCTTGGCAGTGCTTAGTGGACCCTGCACAGTACTAGAGTACTAGAGTATAGTACTAGAGTGAGTTCACTCGTCACTGTAGGCTTAGTCAAATGTCATAGTACAGATCCCTTCCTTAATTTCTTGTCAATCCTTGATCTCATGTCTCCAGTATCTTACATTATATTTTTATATCTTTTTTTACTTATCTTATGTGGCCTGACCTTATCTTAGATAGTCTATACTTAATAAATATCTATCTCTCCTACTTGCATGCCAACTCTAGGCAAAATGGCTTGCCTGGCATCTGGAACAGAGCAAGGCATATAAGTTTTCAGTATCAATATTGAAGAATTCTAAGCCTGAGGGTTAACTTAGTGGAAAACTCAGAATCAGAAAGCGAGAGATCATCTTCGTTTCACAGAACTGACAGAGAAAGTAGAGGATTGGCTGAAAAGGAAAACAAAGCGAAGCAGTGAAGTATGCATGAATAAATGGTGTGGAATCCATGTCTAAGCAGTTTATTTTATATGCAGAATCTAGAAAGGCACCAGGGGTGCAATCAAACTCCAAAAGAGAAAAATAAAATTTGCCAGGTGCTATATTTAAAGTATTCCAGGGATCCAAGTTCGCAAGCAGAAATCTTTTAAGCATCAGTTTAATATCTATCTCAGTAATTGGTTTTAGAAAAGTGTAAGAATGTTTAATTTTAAAAGAATTTACTCTATTTATAGAGAGAGCTGATTGCCTGAAGTCAGTCTTCACTCATTGACTCTGTTAATAGAAGACACATGGAACTGATTTTGAAACCACTTTGCAACATTAAATGATCTGCCACTGAACAAAGTGACTCGTGTCATTTATTAAGTGATATCCTTAAGCTTTGCATTATGCCAAAGCTTTTGGTAGGAAACATAAAGCTTATAGTTATGGCAAAAAAATATTTAAAGCCCCTGAATTTATTTTAATTATCCCTTCGAATCAGAAATCTCAAATCATCAATGTGCTTTCCTGAAACACTGTCAGCTTCCTTCTTGTCCCCTCGACCCAACCTCAGGTATCTCTTAATTCTAAGCTGTCACTCAGGGACCTAGCCCTCAATAGGAACTGGTTAAACTTCACTGAACTCTGCACCTGTGATGGATTTAAGGAGGGTCCTGCACAGCTCACAATCTCTGTCTACTTCTGTGCAAACTCAATTGTCCTCTAAAAGTCAAAGTGTTCAGATCTGATTTTCACTAAGGATTCTCTCTACCCCAGTCCCTTTCTCTTTCACTCTCTGTTCAAGTCTTAGGTTAGTACTATTTTATTTAAGGGATACCTCAATCCTACTACTTTGTCACCTTCTGACCTGGGGCAGGTTCCTTCCACTCACTGAACTTGCCATTGATGATCTGTTAGAAGGGAATGAATGTCAAACTACTTTGGAGAAACTATGGAGAAAGAAAACTATACTTATGAAAATGATTAGTATGACTTGGGCATTTGCATTAAATGTACAGCATTTTTTTTTGGACTATACTTGGTCATACTCAGTTATGGTACATTCCTGGTGGTACATTGGAGACCATGTAGTGCTGGAGATTAAATCTGTGTACCTGCCATGCAAAGCATGCATGCCTATCTCTTGAGTCACTTCCCTGGCCAGTATTTTTATGATTATATATTCTCTTACTATTTTTCATGCTATCACCTAATTCTTGTCATTCCTTAGGCTCTGACTGAAATGTTCAAATCTTTTCTCTTTTAGTATTTCTTTTCATTTTGTAGCATAAAAACCAAGTACCTTCTACTCCCATCCAAATGGTCCATTTCTTCTCTATAAATCAACAACTACTTATCAATATGCCAATAAAGAGCATAGCACTGGGTTTCTCAAAGTCACTGCCTTTAATCAGAAACTTATCCATACCATTGATTCTGAGTATGGTATAGATAAATAAATAAATGAATGTTTAAAAATTGATGGGTTTGAGGGGACACATAAACGCACACACACACACACACACACACACACACACACACACACACACACACGAAGAAAACAGTATTTATTAGCCCAGATGGTCTTTCTACAGCAACCCCTGTAAAATTGTCCTTTACTTTTCTTAGCTCCAATTATTAATACAATTTATTACCCAGTGTAATTTGATAAAGTCATTTAATTTAAAATTCTTAGATTGAAGGACTCCCTATCCTGGATTGTGGGAGAATTTATTTTCTCCAGTGCAAAGTAGCAAAGAGAAGATTTTCTGCTTGGAACTCATATGCACATATCCTTGACCCCTTTTGTAACATGCTTCCCTGACCTTAGGAGGCTGTGCTGGCTTTGGTCAGCCACTCTTATTATCATATGTATTGACCAAATGTCACTTTACTAGGTGGAGGGGGGGGGGGCTGGGGTGTAAGAGATTGGGTTCAGGCCCAATGCAGGTACTATGCTAAGCCACAACCAATAATCGAGCCCAAATTGCATGCTGGAATAATCATTGTTCAACAGTCCTTGGCTGTATCTGTAGCTCTTTATTCTATTTCACCCATGTTTATGAAAGCGTATGAGCAGTTCAGACATAACAGACTGTCATTTCTCTGAATTGCTAATGAACGCCACAGTACAGAGCACACAAATCAAGCTATTTGCTTGGCCCAGTGTTATTTGAGGAGAACTCAGTATGTAGCAGCAGTCACACAGCAAAGTGGATTAGTTCTCTGGGGGGAATCCTTAATGTGTACCTGCCATAATAAGGAAGAAGTTCTGCTTTGCATCACTCTATTTATAGGCACCAGCTATTTTTGCACATTTCTTTTTTGCCTTTTTCTATGGCAGAACACTTAAATGAATCATTCTCGTCTCGTGGACATGGTTGTTAAATTGCGCTCCAACTTTCTCTTCAGGTGTTGAAGGGATGCTCAAATAGAAACAAATGAGACTGTGGAGGGACCTTGGCCTTTAAAATGTGCCAGGTTCTCCTTGACCTCGAGATCATTCATTAGTGTGGGAAAGTGAAGATTCCTTAATAAGGGTATGTTTTATACAGCCTCAAGGTCATGGCGGAGTATTTATTTGTGCTGCATATTTATTTGTGCACAGTGAATCAGAAAACGGTGGGAATGAAAGATTATTTTTGGTAGAAAAATGTTGTAGACATTGGGTCTCTGTAAAGAGGACACCAGCTCACTGACCTCTGCCTGCAGATTCATTTCTCCAATAATGACAGAATAGCTACTGTTACTTTTAATCTACGTCAGAGATATAGTAAGCAACCAAGACCCACAAAGGACCTGCCTTTAAGTGACTTATGTTGTGCAAAGAAATGAAATATAAAAAGGAAAATAGTAAATCTGTTAGTTAATTTGAGGGGAGATGTTCTCAGTGGTCCTAAAGGGATAATACAATTATGGCCATTGAACTTAGGGCTCTTTCATGCAAAGGATGTGCTGAAGGCATTTGAGTGCTCTATCCAGTGTTCCCAGTTCATTTGAGAGGAGGTAGAATGGGAAAACATTAATAGAAATTTGGTTTGGAGGTTTCTTAGTTTTGTTTTGGAGCATTACCCAGAGGAACTCGGGGACCATTTCCAGTAGTACTTGGGGATCATGCGGTGCTAGGAAGTGAAGCACTTGTAAAATGTGTTTTACCGAAAGGACTCTACACTGAGTCTCAGATCAATATATAGTGTTACCAGTTGTTTTCAAGTTTTAGGTTTAGAAACTTAACTCTAAAGAAAGTGATCATTTGGCTCATTTCCTAATAGTGATGATGATGATTATGTTTTGGGGCCACACCTGTAAGTGTTCAGAGGTTACTCCTGGCTCTGTGCTCAGAAATCACCCCTGGCAGGCTTGGGGGACCATATGGGATGTTGGGGATAGAACCCAGGTCTGTCCCGGGTTGGCCATGTGCAAGGCAAACACCCTACTGCTGTGCTATCAAAGTGATTATTTTTAATTTCCATTTGTTTTTGTTTTTGGCTCGTGGGGCGATGTTATCTTTCCAATATGAGAAAAGGCAAGCTCAACACAAACTAGAAACTTGAAATATAGAACAGGACCAAACCAAGAGTTAAGGTAATAGAAAAAGGAAGAGATCAGAAGTTACCAAAGGCGAGAGGTTCACCTGTCCCCTCCGTCTAGGAAGTGACTCAAATAAATAGGTGGCAATATATGGCTTTCCACATTTATACAGTGAGGCTGGCTAAGAAACTGTAGGGATGGGAGACTAGAAACTTAATAACCAAGTCTGGTCTATTTTCTTCCCTTTCCTGACCCCTTCTCCAACCAGGGGGAAAATCCAATCAATGCTCACAAGTTAAGTAGAAGGAAAGGATTCTCCACTGACAGTGAGAGAGACCTGGGGAGAGGAAATAAAAGCCAGAGCAGAGCTTTTGAGAATGATAATAGAGATAAACTGTCACAAAGAATTTGGGCTTGAAGAGCCTGAAACACACCACTCCTCTCCAAAAGTATGAAAGGAAAACCCCAAGGCTTTCATCAGAGGGACACTGCTACCTGCCTGGAGGTAGATTACTTTTCTCTTCATTGTAGTTGTCCCGGGGGCTTGAATGGTAGCCATTTTGATTTTTCTGCACCATAGACTAGTGTGATCTGGATGAAACCCAGCCTCTTAGAGAAATATTTTGAAAAGAGAAAAAAATATATTAATCAGACAGATAAGAGTGAGTAGCAGAAGGAAGAAAGAAGAAGAAGAAAGAAGAAGGAAGAAACACAAGGTTTCTCAGGTTTCTCAGAGGAAAGAGGAGTCACTCAACAAATTATTTCTTTTGAGTGTCTTATCATGTGCCATGCAATGTTAAAACTCCCCCTAAAATGAATAGAAAAAAAATTAACAAAGAGACAGAAAATGTAGAAGCAAAATCCGAGGGAGAGGAACAGGGTAGTTAAAAAAGCTGAGGAAACTGCGAAGCCTGGGGCTCTACCTTTACTACTCTCTTCAGCTTCCTCACTGAAATTCTCTTCTTTTTCCTCTTTGGCAGTGACATCCTAGTACTGCTGGTACTCAGAGATGAGGTTGTTCATATGCTTTCAGCTTATGTGAGCTCCCTTTCATCCATGCCCTCATCAGTGTATGTGTGGAGGAAGGTCTTCTGGAAGAAGATGGCAGTGAACTTCTCTGAGATGAACTTGAAGAGCTCTTGGATGTTGGTGCTATTGATTATTAAGGTGACAGCCACCTTGAGGGCAAGAGATTTTGACATTGTTGGGAATTCATTCCACCAAGTAGCTGCTATTTTTGATCTGTATATTCAGCATCTGCTCATCAATATTTTTCATGGACATTTATCTATGGATCATAGCAGGCACCATGAGGTACTGGCTGTAGTGGGGTCATAGGCAGCCATCCTGTTCTTGGCATTGAAGACACACTGGATGAGTTCAGACATGGTGAAGGTTTAATATTTCTGGCTGTCACAGTTTGTTAGAGTGGCAAATCTAGGTATGAAGAAGCAGAGATGTGGGAAGGGCATCAAGTTGACCATAAGCTTGCAGAAATCAGCACTGGGTTGGTCAGGGAAGCAGAGATAGGTTGTGAAACCACTCATGGTAGCTGAAACAAAATGGTTCAGGAACCAGAGTTGGTGTTGTCAGCTTCAGGGTGTGGAAATAATGTCATAAAGTGCCTCATTGTTGATATAGTAGTTCTTATTGATGTTTTCTACTGATGGACAAAGGCTCCACCTTCTACCCAAGTCAGTGGGTAAGCTGGAAGCCTGGCAGGTAATCACAGCTCTCAGTTCTGCACCAAATCTAGCACTGAGTCAGCCAACTCTGTATAGCCAACCCTGTATAGTGGCCTGTGGCCCAATTGTTGCCTGCCTCAGATTGGCCAAAAAACAAAGTTGTCTAATCTAAAAATCTGATCAATAGGAATTGAGTTAACAGAGTCCATGGCCTGAGTGCTAAATCTATTATTAAGTTGGCACAAGTAACATATTTGCCATTCATGGCTTCATTTTAGTACACAGAGATGTGGGCCACGATAGGTATTGGTGGAGTCAAAGCCATGCACATCACTGTTCACTTCCCAGAACTTGACACCAACATGATTGCCACACTGACCAACCTGGTTGTGCACAATTTCTCTATGGTTGGAAATTATTTTTTGTGTTTGCCTTAAGGTGTATATGGACAAGAAACCATGTAATTTCTTTTCCCTATTACAGGTCTCAGGCTGGAAGCCCCAAAGGCTGGAGCAGCGAGGTCTGAATGTGGCAACAGAAAGGTTCTGAGAGCCTAATAATAATTTTTAAACTTGCAAAAATTTTTATTTATTTATTTTTTTTAGCAAATTGGTGTTTTGTTTTGTTTTGTTTTGTTTGGTTTGGTTTGGTTTGGTTTGGTTTTTGGGCCACACCTGGTGGTGCTCAGGGGTTACTCCTGGCTGTCTGCTCAGAAATAGCTCCTGGCAGCCACGGGGGACCATATGGGACACCGGGATTTGAACCAACCACCTTTGGTCCTGGATAGGCTGCTTGCAAGGCAAACACCTCTGTGCTATCTCTCCGGGCCCAAATTGGTATTCTTAATTGGATTTAATCTGGCTAATTTTCTAAGAGTAATTTTTAAACTTGTGAACATTTTTTTTTTAAACAAGGTTGGAGTTCTTAATCTGACTGTGAGGGGCTCATAAGGCATACCTGGACCTCTATCCTTATTGTTCTTGGAACCAGGGAGGGTCTGACTATTGATGATTGTGTACCCCTGAGACATTCCTAAACTGGATGATGAATGCACCTTCACTGACAGCAGTGTCTGACAGCAACTATGAATAATACTGTGACACCATTTTTAACCTTTTATTTAAAAAAATCTTGAAAAGTGATATGAGAATGGAATCCTGCAATGTACTCCTTCAAATAGCCTTTCTCTCTGCAGAGTCTTCTTTTTTCTTTCTCATTCAAAAGTACACTGCAACTAGAAGGGCCTTTTTACCTCTTTGTCCCTTCAGCTATACTGGGGGTATAACTGATAAATGAACCGACGAGCATTTTAGAATGCACCACAGATTGACTCAATAACTTCACACACTAGGGCACCATTTTCTGGACTACTTCTGATGTTTTGAGTCAATGAACTCTGAACTCCTCTCACGAAATTCAGCCATTTATTAGAGGGGGCTCAAGCATGGAGGAAGCAGAGAAAATAGAATCAGTCCCAATTAAGAGTAAATGCCCTTCCTTGAACTTCCGGTCTCCCAGCTCTTGAAGCACCTCTTTCCTTCCTGGGAGCTGGGAGTCAATGCCAGCATGGAGTTTAGCAGGCCTCCGCCATGCCAAAAGCCTTCTTAAGCAGGCCTGGGGGGTGGGTGGGGGTGGGTGCGGGTTTGGGTGACCCCAGCACCCCTCTACCGACGTGCTCCGTGCAAGCCAGCGAGGTGGGTCCCTTGGAGGGGCTTGAAGGTTACCCTATGCTTTCCCCCATTCCCCACCCGGCTTCTCAGGGAGGGTCTGGGTGGGGGCTTTGAACTTCCGGCCTACCAGCTCTTGAAGCAGCTCTTTCCTTCCTGGGAGCCGGGAATCAATGCCAGCATGGGGTTCATCAGGCCTCTGCCATGGGTTCTGAAATTTGCTCGGTTGCACTAAAGCAGTCACTGGTAAATTTCTTACCAGTCTATATGTTCAAAACTGATAATAATAATAATAATAATCCTTGAATTATGTTTTTGTGTATCCAGAATGTCCATTTTGTACTCTGCCCTTTCACACACCCCTACAAAAGCTCATTTTTCTCTTTAACTCTCTCACCCCCTACCATCATTACTCCGCATTTAGCCTTTTTAACTTTAGTACTGCAGAATCCTAGTCACATTCCAAAGTGGGGCACTGGAGTTAACACACACCCCCAACTACTTCAAAAGGCATAAAATAGACACGTATGTCTTTTCAACATTTTATGTGTGTTTTCTTTGACAGCTATAGCTCTTGCTGAATATTTTCTTATACAGTGACGATTTTCCCTATTTTTTATCTTCTCTTTGTGAACTTTTCAATAGGGAATTTGTTAAAAGAGTCCCTCAGTTTAATGCTTATGTTTGAACCAAGTCACGGGTATTGTTAGACGTGTTCTTACGCCCCCCATATGCACCAATAATGCCATGTGGCTTTATTTCTTGTTTGCATAGGCAAATTAAAACGGGAAAATACTATACATACAAATAAGTTCTTATCTAATAGAGATGGGAGCACACAAATCTTGTAGTGCAATGGGACCTTACACCCTGAACATTGACATAATGACCTGGCACAGGCCTCAGAAGAATGGGCATTTTCCATTCACCCCTGATCTAGGGAAGCCATCTATGAAACATCCAAGGTTGTCTATAACATCACCTGGAAGCAATCCTCTACCAGGGAAGACCCTACCGCTGTTCTGACATCGACCTACTCAAAAGAGACTTCCCATAACACTGAGAAGACTTAACATTAACAACGACCAGCTTACTGGGCAGGGCTTTCTGCATTGCCCTTTAATTGTGAGGTGAAACGAGAAGATTCTCCACACCAGCCTGACTTTAATGTAGGATATGCAGATTCCAGTATCTTTAATACAGAAACCTGATGCCAACAAGAGAGACTGCATGAAAAAGAAAACTGTATTGACAGTACAGACAATGACTTGGATTGAACAAACTGGTTTGCCTGGAACCTAGAGTTTGTCTTATGTCAGGAAACTTCAGGGGTAGGCTCTCCTTGTATTTAGACCAAGGCTTTTCCTTTCCATGTCCCCCATATTTTGGTGGGCCTATGCAAACAATATTTGCCACTCTAACACCATTTACTATGCTCCTTTGACTCTAAACCTTTAAAAAGAAACCACTTAAACTTTTGATGTTAACTCAAACTAATATGCATGTGCATGAAAATATAAAAAAATACTATGCCTTCAATGTTTAAGGAGTCACATAAATTTCATGGCTTTAGATTGCTTTGTGTACTGCTAAGAAATGTTATAATGTACTACAATCTGGAGACTTGTGGACAAAGTAATTGTACATGGGTTCTGTTTTATCTTTCTTTTTTTTTTTTTTTTTTTTTGGTTTTTGGGCCACACCCGGCGATGCTCAGGGGTTACTCCTGGCTGTCTGCTCAGAAATAGCTCCTGGCAGGCACGGGGGACCATATGGGACACCAGGATTCGAACCAACCACCTTTGGTCCTGGATCGGCTGCTTGCAAGGCAAACGCCGCTGTGCTATCTCTCCGGGCCCTGTTTTATCTTTCTTAATGTTCTTTGACTGTAAGTTCAAAATTTAGGCGTCAGCAAGGGGATTTCTTCTGAGAACTCTGTATATGGGTGATTGTCCTTCCCCTGTAACTTTACCTTATCCTCTTTCTTTGCATCATTGTTATCATAATTAAGAATAAAAATTAAAAGAAAAAAAAGAGTAAATGCCCTTCATACACATGAATAGTGTTACAGCTATAAAACCTTCATGTAAATGTCACACTACCTATCTGCTGTAATAAGGGAAACTTAGATCAATGAAGCATCAAATTGTGTGCATAACAAAGATGAGAAAATGCTGAACAGAGAGGGCAGAACCTTCAAAATCCCTGTCCTTTCCCCCTTCGTTCAAGGTTGCGAGTTGCTAATGCTTGAATTTTAGATGGGTGTTGTCCCATCTTGGATGTTTTCTAAACATTTGAGTGTATGGGGCCTGAGAGATAGCACAGGGGTAGGGCATTTCCTTGCATGCAGCTGATTCAAACAGACAGTGTTTCAAATCTCAGCATCCCATATGGTCCCCCAGGCTTGCCAGGATTGACTTCTGAGAGCAGAGCCAGGAGTAATCTCTGAGTGCCGGATGTGACCCCCCCCCCCCAAAAAAAAAAAGAGAAAAAAACCAAACAATTGAGTGTCTACATCCAGGTATACTGGATATTTCAGTTTTCTATATCCAGGGTTACTGGACATTTATTTTCTCTCTGCTCCATCTTGTTACTCCCACTACAAATACCCCACATGTTAGAAGCAAAAAAAAAAAAAAAAAACTTAAGACAGTTCTATTTCACAAAGACCAAACTGATGAATGCCTCATGATGATGAATACTTTATATTCATGAAAATTTTCACACAGACATATGTGCTCTTATTCTAACTGTAAAGAAAAGATAATAATCTTGGGGCACCAGAGTTGGGAAAAATAAATAAATGCATTATTAGTATCTTTTTGAATTTTTGAATTGTCTTGGAGTCCTCAATAAGAGAAGCAGAGAAAGCTATCATACTTGGAATAAGGAAGCAGTTTAAATAAATTATACACCTACTGTAGGCCTTGGGGGTCTAATGTACTATCTTGTCTTTCCCCTTCACTAACATTAGACAGGGATGATAAAATGCCTTAACTATAACTAGGTAAAGCCAGAAAATATCACAAAAATATGTCAAACCAAGAGTCTGTAAAGATTTTATCTAATGACCTGGACAAATCTTTCAAATTCCCATTCTTCATTTCACTAGTAATTTGTCAAATAAAGGAGTGTAAGATCAACAAATTCCCATTTTACAAATATCTTTACACTTGAAATTCATCTTATCTTTAAAATATATGGCAGGAAGATTATTCAACCACAGGTTGTGCGTGTGGAAGCCTCAGGTTTCATCCTGCATCTACACGTTACATGAGCACTGCACATTGAGCGCTGCTCCCAAAATAAAACAAACAAAAAAATAAAAACATTGCAGAAATGAGACTAAAGTTCTTTTTCCTTTAATGGTATTTTAGTGGTTGGTGTGATATAAAAATGTATTTGGGAAAGATGTGGAATGGTACCCTCCTCTCTGACACAAGAGTGTTGTATGAATGCTACCTCAAAAACAAATTTTGAAAAAAAAATAGGAAGAATAAAACCTCTCTGTAATATTTTTAACCACATGTTAAGTCCTCATATTTAAATTTTACTATTGGGGCAGGAAACATAGCATTTGCCTGGCACACGGCCAACCCAGGATGGATGGTGGTTCGATTCCCAGCATCCCATTTTGTCCCCTGAGCCTGCCAGAAGTGGGTTCTGAGTGAAGAGCCAGGAGTAACCCCTGAGCTTTGCCAGGTGTGACCCAAAAACCAAAAAAATAATAAATTTTACTGTCATTGATACTCATTTTATTACTTTTCTTTTGGCACAAACATTTTATGAAGTCAATGAAAGGCTAAAAAATAATTTTAAAAAGGGTTATTTTTTGTCATAAGAGACATGATTAAAATGAAAACTTCCCATATTACATGAAAAACTAATTTCCTTTTTATCCAAAGTAAATGCATTTAATAATACATCCTAAAAGATGTTTAATCTATTTCTTCTTTGATGGGGGAGTAAGAATAAAAGAATGGCGATAAAAGAATTTACAGTAAAATTGGTCTTTAATGAAAGACACATAATTGACTGTGATTGTAAAGTAGCTGTTATAGCAACATTGAATTTAGAATAGAAGAGTAGATCTGAATGTAAATTTAAAAATCAAATTAGTGTTTTTATTAATATTCAAAGTTTACTTATCAGTACGAACTTAATATGAGTTATTCCTTGTGAAAGTAGTAGAGCTCTATTTAGAAATCTTATTTATGGATGTATATATATGAATATTATCTCCAGGAATTACTAGATAGATATTTAGCGAGCAAGTTTCAAAGACAAAGTTGAACTTTTCCTAAATCTTGGAATCTATTTTTTCTGAGTGAAATAAGTCAGATCGAGAGAGATAGATGCAGAATAGTCTCACTCATCTATGGGTTTTAAGAAAAATGAAAGACATTTTTGCAATAATTCTCAGAGACAAAAGAGATGAGGGCTGGAAGGTGCAGCTCATGACATGAAGCTTACCACAAAGAGTGGTGAGTGTAGTTAGAGAAATAACTACATTGAGAACTATCCTTACAACGTGAATGAATTAGGGAAGTAGAAAGCCTGTCTTGAGTACAGGTGTGGGTGGTGAGGGGGAGGAGAGAGATTTGGGACATTGGTGGTGCGAATGTTGCACTGGTGAAAGGGGGTGTTCTTGATATGACTGAAATCATACAACTACAATCATATTTGTAATCACGGTGTTTAAATAAAAATAATTTAAAAAAAAAGAAAAAAAGAAAAGACGTTAGCAAAAAAAAATCTTGAAAAGTGTAGTTATTAATACCTTCCACTATACACTCTTCCACACTCAATCAGGAAAAGTGAGTCTGAATAGTTAAATTCAATCATCATTATTGGATCACTGGGAGTGGATTGAGGTTGGAATGAGAGTCACAGCTTCTGGAAAGTTTTGGCTTCCTTACGTTTGCTTCATCTCCAGTAATTAGGGAAGCGAAATGGCTCTGATGTAGTACCCAACTTGGGAAGTAACTTTATGCTGAGAAAATCTAGGGGTGTCTATGGCCATACTACCCTCAACATACCCGATCTCGTCTTATCTCAGAAGCTAAGCAGCGTCGGGCCTGTTTAGTACTTGGATGGGAGACCGCCTGAGAATACGGGGCGCTGTAGGCTTAAAAAAAAAAAAGAAAAAAAAAAAAAGAAAATCTAGGGGCTAGCCAATAAGTCAAGCTCACTTTTTTTTTTTAGTCAAGCTCACTTTTAAGTCTCCTATCTTTTTCTCCCCATAATTACCTTTATTTCTTTCACTATTATGTGAAATCCTACCATTATTTTACATTGCTAAAATTGACAAAACAAATCGGTTCCTTTTTATTTTTGCATATGACCTGCAAAGACTGAAAAGCCAATAATAAATTGAAATGTGTTATGATGGATGAAGTTTTTCATTATTTTTTAAAATATCTTTATTTAAACACTGTGATTACAAACATGACTGTAGTTGGATAAGTCTCCTTTCAATTCGTTGGTGCACCTATTTCCAGACACATCTTTTGTTGTTACCAGTGGAAATAATGATACCTCTGAGGGAATTCATGTTGGGACATTAGCATAGGAGAATGGCACACAGGCTATAAACTTGCAATAAGTGCTCTAGAGAATGAGGATATTTTTCAGATGAAATTAGCAAATAAACAGGAATGTGCATTTCCCAGACTTTCCCTATATGCATTTCTCCCTCTCTCTTTCATGAACTTATTGCATTTAAAGGCGGACATGTAAACGCCTGCTTAAGACTTTTGGATACTGGGTTTCATTTCTGAGTTGAATGACTCCTTGGTCACTTAAGGGATATGTCCTCCTTTTTGGCAGGACAAGAATTAAAAGGTGTTTTCAAGGGGCCGGGCGGTAGCGCTGGAGGTAAGGTGCCTGCCTTACCTGCGCTAGCCTAGGAGACGGACCGCGGTTCGATCCCCCGGCGTCCCATATGGTCCCCCAAGCCAGGAGCGACTTCTGAGCGCATAGCCAGGAGTAACCCCTGAGCGTCACCGGGTGTGGCCCAAAAACCAAAAAAAAAAAAAAAAAAAAAAGGTGTTTTCAGGTAGATGGAAATGAAATGGTTCCGAATGTCAAATGTCAGAGGTCAGAAAACAGTTTCCAAGAAGGTCCTTAACTTCCTTTTGAATATAATTATAAATATTAAATAGCTACTAGCTATAACTATCAATATAGTTTTGATCACAATCATTTGTTTTGTGCCTTCTGACTGGTGAAGTCTATTTTCTTGGGAATCTAAATGAGTAAGATTTTTTTCAGACCAACACTTTTGCTTGCTACCTGCAAGAATGGTGCTAGCCCAAGGTCAACTTTCTGCAGAGTAATCATTGAAGACTACACAAAAGTTCACAACTCCCATGACTTTTACACTGACATAAGCCTAAAAGGAAAAATATCCTATAAGGATAAGTCATTTGTGTATGAAGAAAAGATGATGACAAACAACTTCTATATGATTAACATGTAATTAAAAAAGTAATTAAGGACTAAGGAGATGACACAAAGGACATGTTCACATAATTTGTTTGAGGTATCCCCAAGGTTTTATCTTAGGTATTGCACAAGCTTCCAAATACTATCCAGTGCACCCCCCAAATAAACCAAAATGTAATTACTATAAGATAAGTTCCTCAAGTATGCCATCTAGTTTAGTATGTATCAAACAAGGAAGAAGAACAAATTCATGACATGACATTTTATGATTCATATATTTTCATAATGAATTCAAGACTTCAGAGTCAGTAAACACCACAAGTGATTCTTGTGAAAAACAAATAAAATCC
Source organism: Suncus etruscus (assembly GCF_024139225.1). Taxonomy (NCBI): domain Eukaryota; kingdom Metazoa; phylum Chordata; class Mammalia; order Eulipotyphla; family Soricidae; genus Suncus; species Suncus etruscus. The sequence goes on from NC_064858.1 coordinate 95,808,606, forward strand.
ATATGTTTCCATCTAAGACATAACTTCCTAACACTGCTGAGAAAATGGACTCATTCAAATGGAAAGTTCTTCTTTTCATTGACAGTTCTGTCAAACCATTCAATTTAATACTGAAAACATGTTTCTTTTCTGAATTACTAAAAAAATATACTCTACTCTAAAATCCTATAGCTATGGTTTTTTTGTGTATCCAGTGTAAATGTATAAATGTTTGGAAGTATTAAGGCTTTTAATCCTTCGTTTAAGTACTGTTACTTCTGCAAGAGTTTTTTTTATGGATTATCTAGTTCAGGAAAGTAAAAATTTTAAATATTGTTCCCAGTATAGTTTAGAATTTTTATGACATTCTAAAATTCAGAAAATCAAAATATTGAAATTACAGGTAAAGACATTTAAAGATAGTTGTCTGAAATGTTTAAAAATGAGTATCATGTATTGGTACTACAAGATTCCTAATCATAGCTTCACAAAGAAACAGTGTCAGAATTTTACAAGAGTTGTCCAATAGAAGTAAAGCCAGATTCAAAGAGATAGAAGAAAAGAATACTTTTTTATTCAGCATACATATTATCTGCCACAGCAACTTTGAGCGCTTGTGTTCTTTCAAGTATATCTCAGTAAAGAAGTAGGCACTGTGAAAGTCATTCCCTAAAAACAGAGGTGAAGGTAAGTAAATGAGTAAGAGCTGATATAAATTCAAGTCATTTCACAAAGGATTTGCACACAGATGAGTTTTCACATGTTGGCAAGCTTTTCTGAAGCAGAGGTTGCTTCTTCTTCTTTTTTTTTTTAAATAATGCTTGAACAAGTTGTGCAGAATGTAGTCTATGGCCTAAGAAACACTATAATTTTTATTACCCAGTTACAATTCTTTTAGATCACCAAATAACAGGGTTGAAAAGCAAAACAGCTGAAATATCCAAGTCTGGTCTAACCTGGGATGCTCTGTCTCCTCACAGCCAACGCTCCATCAGGCGGCTTTGTCTGGCTGGCGGATTTAGTGTAGGGACTCTCATCTGCAAAGGTACAATGAAGGGTTTGGTTAATTTTCATCCAGTTTCTAATGCAGTGAAGATTTTCAATGGCTTGCAATCCTTCTGCCAGAGAGAAAGAGAAAGGTGATATGATATGTAGAAAGACCTGGTAGATTTGGTTGAGTTATGGAACAAGTCATTTAAAATGTTTTGAACAACAGTTTCCTCTTATGAGAGAGGGATAAAGTCTCTCATTCTCCTCTGAGAATTGTCAGGATGAAGCAATAATGTACATGAAGGCATAAGCATAGAAATGTATGCAAATATGCAGAGTATGGTCACCTACATTCATTGATAAATAACTATCAGTGAATTTCAGTAACAGTTGGAAGACGAAGATGGGCTAAAAATGGTTCAATGAGCGCTGAGAATAATTAGGCAGAAGAAATAAAGGAAATGAAAAGAAAAGAATTATTTTAGATAAGTAGATGGCAGAGCATTAGTATCCTGGGGGGACTAAAGACACAAAGAATTAGTGTGGGTCCTCATGGAGGTGTGAACTGGTAGCCAGCAGAGACTGGAAGGACAGGAAACTTTAGAGGAAGATGAGATAAGTTAGTTAGGAACAAGGAAGGGATGATGGTTTGTTAAAATAAGACATACATTGCAGAGAATTTATTTGATGTCTTTTATAAAAGGAAGAAAATAACTTCAGAACCATAGAAAGAGCAACTGATGACAGAAGATCTAAAGCACAATATAGCTGTGAGTAGTAAGCAAGAAGCAGAATGAGGTGCTCAAATGAAGACAATTCAGGTGATGGACCCATCAACTTTTAAGTAAAGGTGACTTTAACATCTGGAAAAGGATTCAGTCAGGGTTGGAATAATAGAAGTTATTACTTAAGATGACAAATGTCAGAATTAAAATATAAAAAAATTCCATGGGTCCTTTAAATAAAGTCAAAGAAAAATCTGATGTAACTGGGTTAAATGTTTTAAAAAATCAGATGTATACAACCCGAGGAAACATAATAAGTAATTTTCTATCATATCAAGTCAAGTCAGATGATCCAAATGTTACTCTAGCCACACAGAAGATCAGTTTGTTTTGGTTTTGTTTTAATAGAAAATCATTGAAGAATCCCAAAGAACTAGTCTGTATATGACAAGCTGTTAAATATAACAATGATTTAATTCTAGAAACACAGCTTTGTCATCTGAAAACATTCATTCTCCCAACTAAGTGGTTTGTGTTTTAAAATTGAGGAACGCAATTCCTCTACAGGATGTACAACTTCTGGTTGAAATGATTCATGATTTCTTCATAAAACTAACAAGGTCTTTATAAGCAATGACAAAAAAAGAAAGATTAACACTGTTGTAGCTGCAATTAACTTAAAAAATGGAAGCCACGCTGCTTTGTGTTTATATTCCAGTTGTCACACAATTCTTTATATTCTCCCAACCATTAAAGATAAACTACCAACCTTCATATACCAATATCATCAACAGAGGCATGTTTTGCTTATGAAGCAGTATCCTAGAAATTTGGCTTGGTTCTTTACAAACACAATTTTAAGTATAATCACAACCCCCAAACCAAACACAAGTAATGCATTGCGAAAATCTCCATCTATTCTGTCATTCCCACATGAATATTTGAGCACTTCTCTCTCACTATTTATGTAATAACTAGACAATATACTTAAATACCTGTTACAATAGAAATACAGTACATATTAAAATATGAGTTATTTATAGAACTGATTTAAATATATTTCATTTGTTATCCGAAACTTTGGAACTGCAAATTTATGAATACAGAGCACTGAGCCAGGAGTTATAGATCATGACAACCCATTTGAAAACAGCATCTTGGAAGCCTAAAGGCTTTCCTCTGTTTTCAATTTGTCAAGATTCCAGCCAATTAAAGTCTTGGGTTGAATCCAGTGTTAAATTTTCTTAAAGGACAATAAGAGATCTTCCTAGGAGACTATGGTTTTTTTGTTTTGTTTTATTTTGTTTTGTTTTCGCTCAAGGCTCTATTTTAAGGAGCCATTTCTTTACAAATTTACCCAGTTTGCATTACAGAAGTAGTCAACCCTGGTAAAATTGTATTCTCATTTATATTTTAAAACAATTCCCTTGATTTAGAGCTGATAGTCTGGCTATGCACATCCTTGAAAGGTTGAAACTGAATTATAGATGGCCACCTGGCCGAGCCTATCTGCCCATTCCCTAGCTTCGCCCTTATTGCTAGCTTTAAGAGTATCTAAGTTAAAAAAAAGAAAAAAGAGTATCTAAGTTGAGAATAGGTAAAAATAAACAATTATCTAAAAGCCAAAAATGATATTAGCTTCATGTTATCTAAGAATAACTTGTCAAAGTCATTGAAGGTTAAAACAATAATTTCTAATAAAAATAAGAAAAAAATGTAGGCAATATTTTCCCTAAGAGTTAAGAAGAGCATAGTGAAAAAGCAGCAGAGTCCTGTTTGAGATTCCTGTTGTAACAAAAACCTTAAGAATGTCTTATTGATCTAAACATCTAAGATATACCAACAACCTTTCATAAAAATCTACCCATTACAGAACGAATAACAGTATTTTTAATGTGATTTTTTTTTGTTTTTGTTTTTTGGTCACACCCAGCAGCACTCAGGAGTTATTCTTGGCTCTATGCTCAGAAATCGCTCCTGGTAGGCTTGGGGGACCATAAGGGATGCTGGGATTCGAACCACCATCCTTCTGCATGCAAGGCAAACGCCTTACCTCCATGCTATCTCTCTGGCCCCTTAATGTGATATTTTTATTCAAAGTCAATTCAGGGGCATGAGAGATAGCATGGAGGTAAGGTGTTTGCCTTTCAAGCAGAAGGTCATTGGTTCAAATCCCGGCATTCCATATGGTCCTCTGAGCCTGCCAGGAGCAATTTCTGAGCGTAGAGTGTAGAGCCAGGAGTAACCCCTGAGCGCTGCAGGGTGTGACCCCCCCCAAAAAAAAAAAAAGAAAACAAAGTCAATTCAATTCAGACTGATAACAGAGATGGAGGGAGGACATTGGATGACGTAGTGATCAATGGCTTCATGAAAGCATAAGAATATGCATTGCAGGGTTTAAGAGACTGTGCAGTGGGTAAGGTACTTATCATCCATGCAACTGACTCTGGTTTGATCTCAATCACCACATATGGTCCCTTGAATTCTGATAAGAATAAACTCTGATCAAGGTGTTTAAATGAAGATATTAATAAAAAATAGATAAATGAACTCTGAGTCCAGAGCCAGGAAATAATCCTGAGCACCACCAAGTATGGTCCCAAAATATCTTCTCAGAAATACATACACTTTGAAGGATAAGAGGCACTTTTTTTCTGGGTATCACACCCAGAATGCTATGGGACTGCTTTAAGCAAAGCTCAACCCAATGGATGCAGTGGTAGGATTCAGCAATGCTTAGAGGCCACCAAGGTTCCACCTGCAGATACTGAGAGACTAGAGGGTCATAGTTACTTGAAGGAATATGGTACTAGGGATCGAACACAAAGCCTTGTGCATGCCTGACATGTGTTCAGTCTCTTGATACCATAACCCTCGCCCTCATGAGGTATATTCTTAAACCTCTGAGTAGAAACTTGTGGAGAGCTATTGTGCCTATATGATGGTTTTTCTCATGGTCACTTCATAAAGATTTGTAGAGATAAAGCCTTAGAATTTAATGATTATAAAAGATGAATGAGATTACAAGTTCATTTTAAAGTTGGACTGCAGTGCAGCAAGGCAAATAAACAGGATGCAAAGCAAAGCAAGTTTAGACAAAATTTTTGCTGTTCTTAGTTCTATTTCTATCTACTCTTGGAAGGATAGAAGATTGGTCTTTTCATTTCCTCTTGGATGGATAGGAGACATGACCATTCATCAGGTGGGCACACTTCTTTATCACACAGAGAGGGGATCAGACTCCAGGAAGAGGCCTCATACATGTAAACTGATTCTTATGGAGAAGCATCTAAATGTGAACTATCCTAGTCACATGATTTAATATGTGCAAATTTCATTCTTTCATTATCCAATTATATGCTTACCTTAAGAAAAATAAATATACAGGGCCAATTTTTAACTTTTCATTTGCCTTTTTTTTTGGGCCACATCCAGCAGCACTCAGGGGTTACACCTGGCTCTGAGCTCAGAAATTATTCCTGGCATGTTCAAGGGACAAGATGGGATGCTGGGAATCAACCCAGGATGGCTGAGTGCAAGGCAAATGCCCTGCCTGTTGTGCTATTAATCAGACACTCATTTATGTTTTTAAAGACAAAAATGGAAAAGAAATGCCAATACAACGCACTGCTCCTTAGGAAGTGCATTAAGTTTCACAAAATTATAATATTTATATAAATTTTTTTCATCAAAAAGATTAAAATATAGCTAGATTTTCAAATTTCACCTGGTTACATAAATAGTTCAAAACAATGAGAGGAATCAACTGGAAGTTAATTTTGCTATGAGAGCATCATAGGCATGATAAATAATTGCTAAAGCATGAATTAATTTTATTCAAATATCAATCTAGAGCATTTATTGTAAATAAGTCAAACAATTGTCTGAACTATTTTCCCTCATCTATTTCCTTTTCAAAGTCCATAGATTATTTCTCTTAACAATTATGTTCTTGAGGCTGGAGAGATAGCACAGCGGTAGAGTGTTTGCCTTGCATGCAGAAGGATGGTGGTTCAAATCCTGGCATCCCACATGGTCCCCTGAGCCTGCCAGGGGCAATTTCTGAGGGCAGAGCCAGGAGTAATCCCTGAGCGCTGCCGGGTGTAACCTCCTCCTCCCCCCCAAAAAAAACTTATGTTCTCACCCAGAAATTAGTAAGTAATGACTTATTATAACTTAAAATTCTATGAGTTGGGGCCAGAGAGATAGCACAGCAGCGTTTGCCTTGCAAGCAGCCAATCCAGGACCTAAGGTGGTTGGTTCAAATCCCGGCGTCCCATATGGTCCCCCGAGCCTGCCAGGAGCTATTTCTGAGCAGATAGCCAGGAGTAAACCCTGAGCACTGCCAGGTATGGCCCAAAAACCAAAAAAAAAAAAAATAAATAAATAAAAATAAATCTATGAGTTATTCTCAAAAGTTAAATATATAGTAGTATAAGTTTTATAGTTTCATGTAGACAAGGAATAAACTGACTTGAACAAGATTTAAAACAATGCCTTTTTTGTTTGTTTTTGTTTTGTGGTCACACTAGCATCGCTCTGGAGTTACTCCTGGCTCTAAGCTAAGAAATCGCTCCTGGCAGGCTCTGGACACCATATGGGATGCCAGAATTCGAACCACTGTCCTTCTGTATACAAGGCAAATGTCCTATCTCCAAGCTATCTTTCCAGCCTCTTAAGACAATGCCTTTAAAAAGTAGAACTCTGCTTTTCTCACCCTACTCCTACCCTTGTCTTTGTTGGTAGAGAATATTAACAAGGGATCCTTACTGAAAATCATTACAGGGAAAGGCAGACACACAGTGACTGTACCACTTCTCACTGACATGAATGCTGCAAGTAATCATTAAGGGCATCTAAGGGTTCAGAACTGTCAGCCTTTTCTAATGCCATCTTAGTGGCGGAATAATCACTGTCACACACGATGACCACCTACTGTTGTAGGAGCTGCAGATTGGTCATAACAAGGGAAGGCACTGCTTCCCTCTAGTGACATCCCATGAAACTAGGTAAAATGCCCTCATTAAATGAAGACTTGACACTGACAGAGTCATAGAAAGGACTTACTTCAAACAGAAGTGGACTGATGTGGAGGACCATCTGTCTCTCTGATCTGCACCACATTGGTCAGTCTCCTCATAGGCCAGGCACAGGAGGGGCAAACACAGACTATTTATTTTGATTACATATTTTGAATCAAACTGGTATTTTATAAACTGGAAAGTGAGACACAGGCATCAAAGCAGTATTGTTTCACTCGGTTGCACTAAGTTCAAGATGGAGCTGGGAGATTTGCTTTTTGAAGAAAGGACCCCTCATGATTATTTGTATCTTCAAGTGGTTGCCGGTCATCCAATCACAACCATATGTAATCAGACTGGTTTTTGTCTTTTCATTTCCTTCCCCTCCCAGGGTTGGGTTTCCCAGGAGAAGCAGATATAATTATGGTTGGAGAATCTCTTGCTGTGTTCAGGGCTTTGTCGAAGTGAAACCCCCCCCCCCCAACATACACACATTAATTTCCTTTGTCTGAGACTAATCAGGCCAGTCTGTGCTAAACAATTCCTAACTGCTAATTATGCCCAGTTGAGGTAACTGCTAAGCTAGCAGATCCCCTACTTTTTTAATTGGGGGTGGGGATATAGGCATTTTGTATAGTTTTGCATTATGACCATTTCCTATCAAAGGAAACAAAGGCAATCATGGGACAATGATCATGCACGTCACTACATACTCAGAAAAAAAAGTTATTTTTATGAATGAAGAAAAGAAAATCCAATTGCTTTGGGGATAACCTGTATCTTTCATTTAAATCTACCCTGCAGTTGTAATGTGTTCTTTGTGAAAAATCAAAATTTAAGTGAATAAAAGAGAATAAAAGCTTAAGTGGAAGAGTGACTGGGAATGTATTACTTTATAGCTTTGACAATGGAACACAGTACAGCCTTAAGTGAGTTGGGGAGAGGGTTTCAGCTTAGAGCATGGGGAAGTTCCATCACAGTCAATTTATATAGAGTTTTGCAATCAGAGGGGAAAAAATCAGGAATCATTTTAATTTCTAACTATTATGAAAGCCTTGTGTAGTGTAAATTATGAATCTTGTGAATACGTTATTGCTGAGCATACTATTGGCTGGCTGTTTCTCTCTTTCAAAACTTGACTGTAGGTCTATAGATAATGGATCCACAATGGAGCTGTCAATGTTGGTGATTTGATGGTACGCTCTAAACTTAAGTAATGTTTCTTGAAATACAGTTGTTAAAAGGTTTGGCAATGGAATTTAATTGTGTATCCTTTCTTATGAAATAAGAACACAATGAAATAATAGAAAGATATGGTCACAAATTTATATTCCATACGAAATACTTCTAGATCTGAGATTAAAAGAATTTTGTTTGTCTAGAGTCAATTAGTGCAACCATGCTCTTGAATCAAGGGCTTCTGGATTCTACCCTAGATGTCAAAACCATTGCTTTGGCACATGACCAGACATGGATAGCTTCTTTACAACCTGTACTGAGAACAGATTCATCTCACATCTTTATCTATCAGAATCAAGTAATCCACATCTCAAAAGTTTAAAGAAGAGGGGAGAGAAAACAATCTGAGCATGATAGCAGGAGGAAAAGATTGTTCTACTCCATTATAGTATTTATCCCAATAAAGGAAGCATGACCTTTGCTTTTGAACATAGAAAAATGCCAAGGTAGCAAAAACAGAAATACCAAGCATTGAAATACCAAAATAACAAAAACGTAGAAAATTACCAAAACCCTGTAACAACAAACATTTAAGGGCCTGAGAAATAGGAGTTAAGGTGTTTGCCTTGCATGTATAGTACATGTATAACCTCTGGGCAATATTGAGTATAACCCAGCCTCCCTCAAGAAACCATTTGAACTGATCTCAATTTTATTTATAAAACAAACGTTCTGTAGTGTTGTTCCAGTGGCAGAATAGCCTGTAAAATTAGTCATATTTTTTACATAAATTAGTCATAATCATATAATATTTCAGGGATTAAATGTTAGATCCAAAGAATGGTAGCCATATGCACACCTTGCTGTAGGAATGGGCTTATATGATCATTTCTCTCTCACACTGCTTTATCATTCATCTCACTACTCAAAATGTATTCTAAGGATGAGAAACAAGGACATCATCTGGGAGCCTGTCAGAAAGGCAGAATCTAAGGGACAGAAAGAAGTACAGGAAGTAAGTCTTTCATTCTACAGACCCTAGTTCAATCTAGCACCACATACGGTATGACACCATCAGCAGTGAGATCCAAGCACAGAGAGACAGGAATAGCCTCTGAAAACAGCTAGATATGGCTCCAAACCATTCTCTCCCTACGATTCCCAGTCAAGAATTCAGAGTCTCAGGTCCCAGGTAATCTGTATGCTTATTAAAGTTCAGAAATCTGTTCCAATGGCTAAGAATAATAGCAACTGGACATAAGTGAAAATATCTCTTCTTATGTCTCACATGACAGTGTCAGAGTACAAAGAAATTGGTTGCAATACTTTCCCAAAACTCAAGTACTATATCAAATTGCTTATGCAATAATTTTCCTAATGGAAATAAATTTATTGCAATGGTCCTGAATAAATTATATCTGCCCCTAACCAATATACACCGTTTAACCATCCTAAAATGGCTTCCTCGTGGGGCTAACTAGACACATTTAAGGTAAGATTTGTAATAATACGTTAACCTGTAGGTGGAGAGAAAATAACATTGAGGCACTACTTTCTTGCTAAATGAAGATTATGCTATGTCCTATCATATCTTAGGACCAGACTCTTCCTTGTGCTATTGCCTTTAGATCCTTTTCTTAAAACACAAAGTTGATTCCATGCATCTATGCAGTTATCTTGGAACCAGAAAGGTCTTTAGAATAGAACTTGACCTGTGATCTTTATTGGAGCATAAATTGGACCTATGTGGCCTACAAGCAGCTGGTCAACCTTGTGGAAGGGGTTTGTGATAACTGTGCTGCTCAGTGAAGCCTACAGGCCTTTTGGAAGAGTAATATTTCTAGCCGGGTTAATTTGTAAATCCTCTATGAAATTAATGAGCATGAAATTGCAAATTTTCTGCCCTCTGGCATTTTTATTGCTCATGTGTCTGATTCAAAAGTGACAATTCTTTTTTTTGGTTTTTGGGCCATATCTGGTGATGCTCTGGGGTTACTCCTGGCTATGCACTCAGAAATCACTCCTGGCTTGGGGGACCATATGAGACACTGGGGGATCAAACTGCAGTTTGTCCTAGGCTAGTGTGGGCAAGGCAGACAACTTACCACTTGCGCCACAGCTCCAGCCCCCAAAGTGACAATTCTTATACTTCTTCCTAATATTGTTTCCAGTAAGGGTAGATGAGCAAGAATAATGGTAGTCACAGACCAGACTCATGACCAAAAATATCAACATTTTTAGAAAGAACATACAGTGTGCCACATAGTTCATATTCATTAATATGCCAGACCCAAGTTTAAAACTTTAACATCTTAAATTATGTTTTATGTTTTCTATACATAGGGACAGCTATATATTCAAGCTTAATTTCTTTTGTTTAGTCACCAAATTATGTCAATTCACATTAATAGAATCTCAAAACTAAGATGTATGCATAGGTTCAATCAGTACTTAATATTAGAATAATAATAGTATTGGTTACTTAGGACCACATTTGTTAATTCTTATTTTTAAAATATGCCATTTTCAGGAAGCATGCATTGGACTAGACAGATAGTACAGTAGGAAAGGAGCCACTTGCCTTGCATGTAACATCAGCTGTGACCTTGGTTCAAATACCCGGCACAACATATGGTCCCCTGAGTACCATCAAAAGTCAGCTCTGAGACAGGAATAATCCCTGAGTTCTAAAAGATGAAAATTTTAATAAAATATCTATATGTACATTTATATTATTACTACATATGAGAGAGACCAAAATTTGATATTTGAGAGGGTAACAAATATCAATGATCTTATATAATAGAAACTAGAGTTAGGTGGGAGAATAAATATTAATAAGACATTTGGAATCAGTCTGTTGACAGTATGCTTCATGGGTGGAGACACCCTGTATTTCTTAGGCCAATGTAATTTCCTTTCTAATTTCCCCAACCTTTGCTCTTCCTATGCAAAATAAATAAATAAATAAATAAATAAATAAATAAATAAATAAATAAGGCGCCACATCTGCCTCTCTCCACCCTTTCTCTATTTCTTCATTAAATTTTATTTATATTCTAGATAGGATCTTCTGTATTTTTCATAAAACCTTAGAACTTGAATCATTTTGTTTTGCCTCATATTTCTATGTCTTCCTACAAATTGAGAAAAGAAAGAAAAAGTGGATGGGGTCCAGGAGCCAAGTGGTCTCAGGAGCATTGAGTGTGAAAAAAAAATTCAAGGGGCCAGAGAGATAGCACAGTGGTAGGGTGTTTGCCTTAAATGAAACAGATCCATAACAGATGGTGGTTTGAATCCTGGCACTACATATGGTCCCTGTGCCTTTCAGGAGTGATTTCTGAGCACAGAGCCAGGAGTAACCCATGAGTGCCACCGGGTGTGACCCCAAAACCAAAACAAAAAAAAATCAGATCTAAAGATCCAATCCAAAGTTAATGACAATAGAATCAAAAGACCCAAATTATAACAAGCTAACTACAAAATGGACGTGTTACACTGGTATTCCTGGAGGCTAGAGGTGAGGTCTGGTATGTATGCAGGAAACTATGGTGGAGGGAGGTCAACGTTGGTGGTGGGGATGGCCCTAATTCACTGTTATTAAATGCCTGAAATACTACTGTGAAAGACTTGTAACTCACAATGGTCTCAATAAAAAAAAAACATTTAGAGAAATTAAAATTAGCCTCCTTTTTATCAATAGATATAAGTCTAAAATTAAGAAGTAACTTTGATATGTACTGATCACAATTTAGTATATAGTAAATTGGGAGGCTTATAAATAGTAGGCCTGAAATTACTCTTAAAATAAAATGTTTTAAATCTCATCACTGAAAAAATTGAGTCAGTTTAAAATAGGATCATTTAAATAATTATACCTTTGAGTACTTAAATCACTTATTTTTGGTCTTTTATCCAGTACCTTTTTGCATTTCTAATGTAAACTATAGAGAAAAGAGCCTTTATAAGTTTTTGTAAGGCTTTTAAAAAGTCTTTTGTTTAACCTGATATTATTTGAAAGGATTTCATATTTAGAGAATTTCAGAATGAGGTCAAGATTAATAAGAAAAATGGGAGGAAGCAAGCAAGTGCAATCAGAATGACTTTATTTTTAAGAGGTCTAAATTGTATGCCACCACACGAATGATTACTGGATGTCATTAAAAATGATTCCTGTGTATTTGTAAGGTAAAACATTCTTGTTTGATGATTTAAAAATTTATTAAAGATTTTATATTTTTCCCTCATAATGAGATTTTTTTTTTTTACTTAGGCAACTTTGCACCTGATTCTGCTGCTCAGTAATTTTCCTTATTTCTCCTTATTCCCACTCCCCTCTTCCCTGTTAACCGAACATGATGTAATGAAAGCAAATTACTGCTATAAAATTAGTGTATAAAAATGAATGACAACATGGACAGTACGACTAACAAATTTCTCAATAACACTGAAAAAAAAAAAGAGAAAGTATTACTACGACTTGTTTAGATTCAGTTTTTAATGTTCATAAAAGTATGCCTCTCTAAGACCAGAGAGATTGTGTAGCAATAAGGTGCTTGCTTTGTCCTTGGCCAACTTGGGTTCAATCTCTGGCATCCCAGATGGTCTCCTGACCACCATCAAGAATGATTCCTGAGTGCAGAGCCAGGAGACATCCCTGAGCATTGTTAGGTGTGACCCCAAAATAAAACGAAAAAGAAAATATGTCTATATCTAGGCTTCTAGAGAAACCAAAAGAAAAAATAAAGAAAAGCATGTATTTAAATTTTAAGTAATACTTAGGAAGTAGGAAAACAAACCATTTTCCTGCAATTATTGGGAGAATTACTGATGAAGGAACTAAGACTTTAGTAACAGGTGTAGCCCAAGTCCTGTACACCTCTGTTCCTGCCCCACAATAAAATAAACAAGTTATTAGAGTATAAAGGAGATCAAAAAAAAAGAGAAAATCTCAGGTTACTTATTCCTGATTGTATAGAGGGGATGTAACTTACGTGAAGAAAAATCTGATTTTTAGATGTAACATATAAGATATTTTAGATGCAGCTTTATGTATCAATGACACATGTTTCTGTATAAATAATATACGTGAGATTGTAAATTGTAGCTTGCCATCAGCATGAGTTCTTTTTATGTATAAACCATATCTTTTCACCAGTCAATAAAATTTCAATAAAAAGAAATGATTTCATTTTGTAGAAAGTGCACTGATTTTAAAAGAATTTGCCATTACTTATCCCCAGTAGTAAGTTCCAGAATAAATTATGAAAGGAATCAATTGAAATGCTCACTGACAAAGTTGACTGGATAAAGGATGGCATATATATTCAACTGATTAAAACTCTATCATTAAAAAAAGATGAAATCATGCCATTTTCATTTTATTTATGATAATGAATAGAACTTGAGTTATTATTATAACTGAAATAAGCAAGAAAGTTAAAGATAATTGTCCATAGTTACACTTATGGATAAATTATGAATAACTAAGTAAATAAACTTATAAAAATAAACTTGGATTCTCTATCTCCAACTCCTGTGGTAGGCTGCTGAGGTTGCCTGGGATGGAAAGATCTTAGGAACCTGGGCTGGAATCTGGGTGGAAGGACCCACTCATCTTCCTGCTGTTGGTCTCCTTCCCTTGAGGCTGTCTCTTTGGCTTCTACCCCATCAATAACCTTGATAAGCAACTTGGGGGCCAAAGTCCTCACATAAAGCGCCATTGGTAGAACAAAGGCAGTTGGTGTTGGCATCTAGAATACTGCCCAGAGACTTCAGCTCTCTCCTCTTCACTGCTTGCTTCTGCCCTACCTGAGAGGACCTCTGCTATCATGGATAGTGAGTCAGGCGAGTGAGGTCAAGAGATAAATCAGAAGAGCCTATGTCAATTGGGAGCATGGCAACTACCTTTCACAGGCACTCTGTCACCTCTGGATACATTCGTAGCGTTTGGACCCCTGTCTCCTTTCACAACATCAAACTCCACAGTCTCCCCATCTCTAATGCTACACAGAAACTTCTGGAGATTGTCTCTCTTAATAGCTGTCCAGTGAGTAAATATATCTTCTTTGGTGTCATTTTTGTTTATAAACCCATAACCAATCTAGACTTTGAACCATTTGACAGTGCCCAGGACTTGGATTGCCAGTACCACTCTGTCCACCCGACTCAGGGCTCAGGGCATGGGGATATCTCTAACTGAGTAATTTTCAGACTCTGAGTCTGTAGAAATGGTAGCTGACTCATCATTCTTGGGAGATGGGGGTCTCTTTAAATTTGTGGTAGTAGTACATGGTAAATTATTTCAGGCTCTAGGGAGTCTGGTGGTACATAGAATTCAGAGTGAGAAATGCAGGTAGATGGACCAAAGCAACATGAAGCCATTCAGAAGGAGGGCCATGTGTACCAATATTTCAGTGAAAGGCATGGCACATTCAGTCCAGTTCAAGGGGGCCATGATGATTATACACTAGAGTGTCAAGTCACTCACTCATTATTGGTCTTCTCAGGTCCCTGGATCTCTCTCTAGGCACCAGTTGTAAAACCCCACATGTCATATTTCCACCCCCTGATGAATGGGTCTGAAGCAGGGTAGCCACAAAGAACTGATAAACCAAGTCAGTCAGGAGAGAATCATGAAGTTGGTGGCTTCTTGCTTTGTGGTCCCTTTCCACATACTAAGCCTGTCAAACCCCAAACCTCTTTATTTACCAACCAGGAATGGGATAGTCAAGTGAGGTCCAAGTGGACTTTTATAAGTCAAAGGGCTTGGTGAAAAGAAAGAGGTAATTGGGGAACAACTTTGCCCTGGGCAAAAGTAGAGTGCAAACTAACAGTTGGGAAGAATGAAAGGAGGTATCACTTTGATAGTAATAAGGTAGGAGTACTTTGATGGTAAGTTTAATAAAGAGCTTTAAAGTTATATCTCTAAAAGTCTTGAATATTATAAAAGAATCACAAATCTAAAGAAATAAATAGAACTTATTGTAAGTTAAAGGAGCACAGCAGGAAGAGTATACAGCTCCAGCACTGTGTTTAGTATCACTATCTTACATACTCAAAGCAAAATAAATGTATAGCTTCAATTAAATTCTTAAAACATGAAGATATAGTGCTTTCTAGAAATAAAATGGTCCTAGATGTACTCCGAAAGTTAAGTATAGAAAGAAAGCTTAGCTGATATATTTTTATAAATATGCCTTTTAACACTACAATAAACAATTTGCTAAAAATGACATTCACATACGTTTTTAGAATTGTCTATGTTTGTGTATGCATGTGTGTATGTGTATAGAAATATCTGTGTAGTTTAAGAGAGGCCCTATATAGTTGACATAGGAACTTGAGATTATATTTGAAATTCTCCATAAATTTCAGTTTAGAAGAGAAAATTTCTCTTCCAATTTTCAGATATCACTTCTTCCTTGCCTTGAATTCTTAGTTTAATTTATGATAGAAGATTCAAGGCTTTGCTGGCATATAAACAAATCACTTGCAAGAATACCTTAAGTCAAGGAGCTTTTTAGGAAATAAAAATCTGGCTGAATTTATCTCTCTAACTCCTACTCTATGCCAACCATTCTCTAATGATAGAACGTTTATGAACTGATTCCTACAAGTGGTGTATCGTCCTAAGATGAATAAATAGTGGGATATTCTCTTTTCTTATTTAGTATTTTAGACAACGTGTTCATAGCCTGCTGCTTACAATACTTCAAATCTTTCATTAGTGTTCATACAGCTAGAAGGGGAAAATAAATCTTGGACCAGGCGACATCTAGCAATGCAAAGAAGAAAATGGTGCTATGACTTGTGTGTTGGGCAAAGATCACTAAATCTGTCTTTCTTTACCTTCTGATTCCCAAGCCATTGCTGCAAATAGCCAGGCTCCAAATCAGAGATGCAATATTTTCCATTCTCAGATTGAAGAGAGTCTCTAAGCAGCAGTGAGGAGGCAGAGAGATATGAACATTGATAGACTTAAGATGTTAACAGCAGCCAGGCGATTAATAGTCTGTCACATTCTTTTTTTTTTGGAGAGTGTAATGGGAAGGGCTTTGGAATCACATCCAGCAGTGCTCTTTGGCCTATTTTCATGCTCTCTGCTCAGAAGAGATCCCTGAAAGTGCTCAGGAAACCACCTGTGTGAAGGATCGAACCAGGGTCACATAAGGCAAGCACCTTACTCCTTGTACTACCATCCCTTCTGACTGAGTCTTATCTTAGGACCTATCTTCGAGTTTGGTTTACTTGAATTAGTTTTTGTTTTGAAAACTCTTAGATTGGAACCCAATTTCTAAGTTTCCTTCAGTGTGATTATTACACATCCACTTATAACTAATACTTTTTGTCCCCAGAGGGTGGGAGTGGTGAGAACAAAATTTGAATGCCATGAGAGTAACAATCTTTCATATAGATGCCTAGAGCTGTCACATATTTTGCTTTATTAATTCATTGCTAGGCCAAGCAATAGCAGATGACTGCTTATCAAACAGATGACATGTGTTTTAATGCATGATTAAAGCAGGATTTATCATGGCTGTCAGAATATAGGGAGTCTGACTTTCGTTATTTAAAGCCACAACTTTGAATACTCTCTGGTTTTACAGTGAAGACAGTGATTAGGTAAGACAACCACTTATAATGGTGTCAAATCAGAAATAAATTTTCATATAAAAGACTCTAAACCCATTTCAAATACACTAGAACTTGACTGTATAATACGAAGCTCATAGTTCATACTACTCTACCACTTACTAGCAATGAGATCTTGGGCAAGTTACTTATTCTTCCTGAACTTTGGTATACTCATTTATATAGATTATTTATATGGATAAAAACAGAATTTACCTCAACTTATTGCTGCAGTGAGAACTGATTGGTGTAAATAAGTACCGGGTCTATTCTGAGTGTAAAAGGTCATGGTTAAACCCCTTTATCTAGCAGTGAGGAAGCACTACAGCCAGAGGAATCCAACAGTAACAAATAGTGTGTTTCCACACTAATGAGGAATAAAAGTGGGTATAGAGAATGCAATTTGGCAGAGGTTTTTGAGTTAGCCCATGAAGAGAGAAAGGAAATCTCTTATAGGCTGTAGTAAATTCTGTGACTCCAAGGAGAAGACATCAGACCAGTAAAAATCAGAGCCAAATGCCCACCTAAACAAAAATTGTTAAGTTCTTAATTTGCATCAGCTCACACCTAGAATGGTTTCTGCCTCAGGATATCACTCTTCTGAGTTCAAAATGTGCATAATCTTGTTCAGCCAGGATGTTAGGAATTACTAGATGTCTATCTAAGGCAAATGCTTTGTTATGTTAACAATTCCTTTAATGTAAATTTTTCCTCTATTGAGAATAGCCTGCTTATTCCAACAGTATATAAATTGGAATCCACCCTAGAGGAAAGCAGGTAATCAAAATTGTCTGTATTGGCTAGTTTTTCTGTTCTGGCTGGCCCTTAGTTTTAACAATTTAAGGCCATTTTTTTCCTCCAAGTAGTGGTGACATTTTAGTTTCAATAGGACTTGCCATGCTACCTTGTAATCATCAGCCTGCTTATGTCTTTGGCAGGAAATCATTTAAATGGGGATCTACTATTACATGCATAAATAATATTATTCTCAGATGAGAAAAAAGACTCTCTGGAAAATTCAAATTCTGCATAGGGCTAAGCACCTAAAAAAATGGCAGAAAAATGGGCCAGGTCTGCCTGCCACCAAAGACACTTTCTCCATACAGTCACACTGTCTTAATGAAGAGTTTGCACAAGTGAAAAATCTTTACCAGAATGGACTGAAACAGTCTGAATCTTGACCATTACAAAATAAGCTAAGTAAAACTTGCCCTTTTACTTTTTATCCTAATAGATATTATTTACATATTTTTTTCTAAAGTGGAGCACGACCAATTACTGCATTATTTTTTTGGTTGATGAAATTCATTGATAGCACATAGTCTATTATGACTAAATTTGTCAGTGGCAAAATAAAAATTAAAACCCAGGTAACTAGATTTAATAGTCCAAAAAATTATCAAATTATCTTCCCTTGCTTCAGAGAGAAATTATTCAGACGTACAATTTCCTCATGAATTACTTGCTTGTCTAACTCTCCTTGGGTTATGTCTACCTCATCAACTTCACTACTTTTCTCAATAAATCTTGTCTGAACAAAGATTCAGCTTTTAGAGTTAATTAGGACAAACAAGGAAAATGCAATTCGACTCCACAAAATGTGAATGTTTAATTTTGAACTGATTTTGTAGCATTATACTCAGTAGGACTCTTTCCATTTTCCAATTAAGGAGTTACTGACATTTACAAACATCAAGAATAAAAGAAACCTTTTCTTCCATCACTGTTTGTCAGTTTCATTGCTGAAATTCGGATCTGCTTTGGGACACTTCCATCATGGAAGTAATCATGTAAAACTATATTGGATTCTATTAGCAATAATACCTTAGAGGAAGTTAATTTATGATAACTGAAACGTTCTTTGACTTGTTCTCATCTGCCATGTAATTTGCCTTAAGGTATTTTAAAATTACATTGTCAAAGCTATAGAAAGATACTCCTAAGCACTAACTCTGAGCCACATCTGAACAACAGTATATTTTGAAACAAAATGATAAAATAAAGTGTAACATTGACAAACGGGAAACTGCTCAGTATTTTTAAATGTAAATATTGTTAATTTTTTTTCTTTTTTTTTTTAGCTTAAGAGGCCAGAGAGATAGACAAGAGTTAAAGCACTTGCCTCATCTTGCTCACCTAGGTAAGATCCGTGGCATACATATGACCCTCTGAACTCTACCAGGAGTTATCCCTAAACACTACTAGGTGTGGTCCTAATCCCAATCCACCCCCACCAAGATAAAATTAAAACCTTAAAGAGCTTTAAATTTTTTAAATATTTTTTAATAATTGAATCACCATATGATACAGTTATAAAATTGTTTATGACTGGGTTTTAATTATTCAATATTTCAATACCCATCCCGTCACCAGTGCACTTTTCCTGCCACCAAAATCCCTAGTTTCTTTCCTGCCATACCCCCAGCCAACCTCTATGGCAAACATTCTCTTATCTATCTATCTATCTATCTATCTATCTATCTATCTATCTATCTATCTATCTATCTATCTATCTATCTATCTATCTATCTATCATCTATTTATCTATAATCTCTATGTGTCTATATATAATTATATATCTGTGTATATATATAAGTATATATAAACACTTATATAGCTTCCTTTTTTATTTAGATACTATGATAAAAACTTAAATTAACAAAATATAACTAAGCTAATGAGAACATAAGAACTAGAACAATTAACATACAGGTCCATGTGTATAGAGACTCATGTATACACACATATTTTTATAGAGACATATTTCAAGGCTTCAGTCATCCATATATATGTACTTTTCTATAAGTACTGCTAGGAAAAAGAATTGAAATAAATAGTAAACAAAAGATTCCTAAATTTTAAGAGATTCTTTTACTTCTATCTTCAGGATATAGGCAATAGTTAAAGATCACCAGTGATTCTCAGTGACTTCTTAGTAAGTTCTGCTGTAGAAAGACCAGAAACTTAAGTGATAATGGCAAGATTCTTGTCGCAAGAACAAAGATGAGGGCCAGAACGGTGGTGCAAGCAGTACGGTATTTGCCTTGCACACAGCTAACCTAGGACGGACCTCGGTTCAATCCCCCAGCATCCCATATGGTCCTCAGAGCCAGGAGCGATTTCTGAGTGCATAGCCAGGAGTAACTCCTGAGCATCACTGAGTGTGCCCTCCAAAAGAGAACAAAGACAATATACAAATTCCATAACATTTTAGAAAAGAGGCAGATTTGTCATTTAGTTTTATAATCCATACATTAAACTGTACATTTAGGATTAACCACACTGGAAGAATGTTGATGCTTTCAGAAAAATTAAATTTAGCTTGGAGACCATTTACAAACATGTAATATAGGTTCAGAATGTCTAAAAGATCAGAACAGCTATGTTAGAAATTGGTTGGTTTCGGTGGGCCAACATGAATAATTGAAGCAAAGCACATCACTGCAGACATGTAATGACTATACCATTTGACATATAATGACTACACACCAGCTACATAATTACATGTGTGCACTTGTGTGACTAGATCTATTGGCCAATTTGAATGTTAATTTAAAGCATAACCTCCCTCCAATATTTCTTCACTCTATAACTGCAGCTTGTATTGACTTCTATTTTTCTTAAGACAAGCTTAACAAAACATTCAATATTTATTATGATAGAAAAAGTAAAAACCACATAATGGCTAATCTGAGGACACTAAGAAGATATTTGCTTCTTTGGCAATTAGAGATATATTGTTTGAAATAAGTAAAAGTACTTGTGAATTATCTTAAAGTGTCACCTTTATGAAATCAGAGATCATTAAAGTACAGTATGTACTGTTAGTGCCATTCCTGTCAAAATATTCTATCAACAAAATGATTTCAAGGGATACTTTTAAAAGTCCACATATGAAAAATGTTGGCTGAAAATTCATTAGGTAAAAAATTACTTGTTAAATCAAGCAGAAAGCTTTGCCACCCGGTGATGCTCAAGGGTTACTTCTGACTAAGATTCAGAAATCGCTCCTGGCTTGGGGGACCATATGGGACACAGGGGTATCGAACCTACATTCATCCTGGGTCAGCCATGTGCAGGGCAAACGCACCATCGATCCGGCCCCACCTTTGTTCATTTTTAAGAGATGTTAAATCTGGTGGTAAAATACCAAAAATCATGCCACAAACAACTTTCATAATTGACCTATATTTTCCATTTATCTTTTTCCTGTGGACAGCAGCACTTCCTTCTCGCATATGTGAGCAAAATTGAGATAAAGTATAATGCAAAGG
The DNA here is from genome assembly GCF_024139225.1 of Suncus etruscus. Classification (NCBI taxonomy): domain Eukaryota; kingdom Metazoa; phylum Chordata; class Mammalia; order Eulipotyphla; family Soricidae; genus Suncus; species Suncus etruscus. The sequence continues at coordinate 95,829,408 of NC_064858.1, forward strand.
TTGAACTTCACGTCTACGAATTCCCTCCCATTTGAGGGTGAGCTGTAGTGTGAACAATGCCAATCAAAATTAAGGACTGTAGCTACATCTACTACATGATTTCTTCCTATTTATATTATGAATATTGTTGACCTGTTACATATTTGTAATTATAAGGAAGGCAGACATTTACCATATTCAATAGTGGAATGTGTTTGTCAACAATAAAGATGAGTCCAATAAAATAAGTGAGAGAAGATGCTTTTATGTTTTTCTTCTAGAATATCTTTTTAGCATTTATAGCAAGAGAGCACACGCATGTATATCATCAATATATTATACTCATGCAATCTCTATTATATCTGAGTTAATATGATGGAAAACAATTTTGAACACAGGAATGGGAGTTCTCTTATAGACAGTTAACATGGTAATGTAGAAAGCACATAGGCTTTTTATTCAGAAAATGTTTGACACTTGGTTTCTCCATTTACATTGGGCACATTACAATAATGCTCTAAGCCTTAATTTTCTCACTTCTCACTTGTGACTAACAATAACTATTATTCAAACTTAAGAGAATTAATTGAGAGAATATATGTAAAGAACTTGCTAACAGCTCAGGCTCACTAATAATAGTTTCCTGTGCCACTCTGGCCTGGTATGATTTCATAGACCTTTTCAGCATTTCTTTGTGTTAATCCATCCTAAATAGTGGAAGTAAAATCAAGTAAATGAAGATTTTTTTTTAAAGTTAACAATTCCATTTTTTCATGTTTTTATTTTATTATGAGGGCAAGACAGAACTCAAAAACCTGAGAACACAAATGCTGTTCACACATAATTAAATTAATTTCAGATGAGTTCCAAGAGGGTTAAAAATACCTCCTTAAAAGCAGTTAAATAATCCCTCAACTACACACAAAACCCATTAAGTATGAAAGATATATTTAAAACATAATGTGACAAACTTTCCCAGAGGCATAACTGAGGTCCCTAATCCAGACATATCACGTGGGCAAATAGCAATTCTTTTATGGTGCTAGGCTATCATTTATTAAATTATCAGTTTAATAGTGCCCTGGTGGCCTCAGAACTAATGCTCCCTGTAAAGGCTTAAACTACAAGGAGGGACATGATTTACCCATCTCACCCTTCTACACGTTGCCACTAAGTGCACAAATCTTATTTCTATTTCTACAATAATTTCTATTGTCAACAATACCCTTTGCACTCAGCCCAATTCCAAGGGACACACTCCAGTTACATAAAGTTCCTATATATGACAATTCAGTTCAGAATTTTCATTAAATCAGTGGCAAAGCAATTGGGTAACAAGGACAGTCACAACTTTTAGAGTAGGTACTCAACTCCTGGCTTTACGTGAGTGAGAAATTATGATGAAAAATAAGATTGTGATAAAAAAAAACATTATTCAGTTTGGCAATGACCAAGGGGGAAAAAACTTTTAACTTTCTTTCTACAAAATTTTATTTTAGAAAGTGAAGTATGGGAAAATATGAGAACTCTTGGGCATTATAAATCTTTTCCTGGTAGGAAAAGAGTTTCACTGGAAGACTGCCCAAGGCACACCATTTGTTCTCCTTTCCTGAATCACTATTAGGGGGGCAATTACATTTCATTGGATTCGAGTTATTCTGTGTAAGCAGAAGAAAAGTGCTTTGGGGACAAGAGATAGTTTAGAGGCTGAATACTTGCAAACATGCTTTGTATGTGGCAGTCCTGGGCTTGATCTTTTTCATCGCATGGTACCCTCAAAATGGTAGGGAGCAGCTGCCAAACACCTGACTGGGAGTAGTCCCTGAGCATCACCAGGTGTGACCCCCAAACCAAAACACAAACAAAAATACGATAGAACATGGGGTTGGAGCAGTGGCGCAAGTGGTAGGGCGTTTGCCTTCAAGTGCTAACCTAGGACAGATCGCCCTTCGATCCCCTGGCGTTCCATATGGTCCTCCAAGTCAGGAGTGATTTCTGAGTGCATAGCCAGGAGTAACCCCTGAGTATCAACAGGTGTGGCCCAAAAACCAAAAAAAAAAAAAAAATACTATAGGACCTGCATAAAAATAGTGATTTTTATGGAAATGACACAATGGCATAAAATATTTTATACTTTGTGTGAATCCTATATATCCTACATGAATTCTATATTTGTATCATTAAAGATATAAAAAATATATATAAGAACTGCATAATATAAAATATGTATAGGAACTATAAAAGTATGGATAAGACGTTCATAATATAAAATATGTATAGGAACTACATAATGTATAGGAACTACATATAGAATAAATAAAATGAAGTATAGGCAACACCCATTTATTTTGTTTTTGGGCCACACCCAGTGATGTTCACGGGTTACTCCTGGCCATGCGCTCAAAAATCACTCCTAACTTGGGGGACCATATGGGACTCCAGGGTGGGGGGGGGAAATCAAACCACAGTCAGTCCTAAGTCAGCCGTGTGCAAGGCAAACTCCCTATTGCTGAGCTACCACTTTGACCCTAGTCAACACCCATTTTTATATATTTTGATCTACACTCAGAGATATCCAGTGCTGGCATTCAGTGAGATCATATGTGTTACTGAGGATGTGAACTAGGATCAGTTCTTTAGTGAAAATCAAAATGGTTTTAATTATCCAAAATGGTCCCACCTGGGTTTGGCTCCCCCCACCCCCCGCCACTTAGCCTAAAAGGATTGAGGGATAGATGGTTATAAATTGTGTTGTTAATCCTATTTATCTTTCATTAGTGACATTATCCATATAATGAGCTTTAGTTCATAATTATCTTTTTAGCTTGATGTTTAATAGAAGCTAATAATATCATGGTATTTTAATCACTGCATGAATTAATTTAGCAACATAGATAAATACTTCATCACATTTTTCTTTATTCTTTCAATATTAACTAGTATCACCTTTATCCCCCCAAAAAGGAAGTCCCAGTGATAATCCCAATGGCCTTTGTTTCTACCCACATGGGGTACATTTCAAGAGTCTGGAGGCTACAAAAAAGACCGGATTTGTTTAGAAATCAGTTTCTAATATTCGTCCAAATTTTAGTTATTTACAAATGCTAGATTTTTAGCATTTTTTAACCAAATTCTGGCAAATAATGGGTCTATGATAGTGACATAAATTCAAAGAAAATAAAAGGAAAGATGTTCAATGTAAAGCAAAAAAAATAAATTAATGATGAACATTTCTTCATTTCTTAATTAGTAAAATAGTGAGACTGTCTAAATTAGGTCCTGTCACTCATTGTAAATTGCATATAAACTAGCCTAGCCTTTAAAAAGGATGCTTTTTGGGGGGGGCCACACCCGGTGACCTCATGGGTTACTCCTTACTGTTTGCTCAGAAATCACTCCTGGCTCAGGAACCATATGGGGTGCTGGGGATCGAACTCAGGTTCGTCCTGAGTCAGCCGTATGCAAGACAAAGCCCTACCACTGCATTATCGCTCCAGCCCCTAAAAAGGATGATTTTTATCAAATTATTCCATACCTCTGATCCAGATTTTCACTACTGCAATTTACAGATATACCGACTCATGCATAAAATAATACATGTAAAGGCTTCTCATGATAGAGCTCTCATAATAGCCAAATACTAAAAACAACTCAAATGCTCATAAATCATGACAGGAAGCAACTCACAAGTCAACAAATGAGGGATTTGTTAAAAAATTGGAGTATAATAACATAAAAGGATAACAGGCAGCTATAAGAATGATGAATCACTTCTTGTGCCACCGTGGAAGGAAACCAAGGTACTTTTTTTCAGTGTGAAATGCAACATTAAGAAGTGTACAGAGGGGGCCGGGCGGTGGCGCTGGAGGTAAGGTGCCTGCCTTGCCTGCGCTAGCCTAGGACGGACCGCGGTTCAATCCCCCGGCGTCCCATATGGTCCCCCAAGCCAGGAGCGACTTCTGAGCGCATAGCCAGGAGTAACCCCTGAGCGTCACCGGGTGTGGCCCAAAAACCAAAAAAAAAAAAAAAAAAAGAAGTGTACAGAGAATGTTACTTTTCATTTTAAAAACTAAAATTTGGACTATGAGTTTATACTTGCTTATATTTACATAAAAACATCTGGAGGGAGTCTAAAAAATGATTAAATATCTTTTTCATTTTGTGGCAGTGGTAGAAATGAACTGGTTGGAGATGAAGAAAAGAATGAATCTCTCCACTATAGACATTTTTATGTTTTGTGACTTGAACCATCTGTTTGTAACAGAATCTACCTATTTTGAATCTACTTGTTAAAAAAGTGAAACTAGATCAAGCTTATATCCATTAGTCTTATATCCAGAACTATATATATTGGTCAGCACACTTAAATTTTTCTCTGGCAATTTTCTTTGCAAAGGTTGTTCTAAGGTATCAAAAGATAAACCCTGAAAAACACTTCATGAATAAGTGTGCAAAGTTAAATATCTATAAAGATACATTAGTACAGCAAGTGAATAGCATTTCTTAAGAATAAACACAAATTACATGTCATACTTGTGCAACAAATAGAAACTAAAACTCATTAGATAGAGACAACTGAAAAGACAACATGTACCATATCAGGCCAGAGTGACATGCAAAAGCTAACAGTGTATAGGCTAAACCATTGGCAAAGGTTTTTGCCTGTACCCTTGCAATTAATTCTTTTAAGATTGAGTAATACAATGTGTTATCTGTAGGTGAGAGAAAGGAATTTAAGGCTTCAATTATAGTCACACACTCAAAAAGAGATAATTTGGGAGCTTTTAGGCATCTGAGTAAAATAAACAAAAGTTCCTAAATTATTTTGAATTATGAATATATTCTTAAATGAGAAAATTAAATTGCCTGCCATTTCAATAATTTTAAAATGATATTCTGAGAAATATGAACAAAAATATTTTAAACTATCAGTATTTTAAACTTTCACAAGTGGCAATTTTCTCCTAGTTTATGTTGATACTTGGATAATGAAAAAAAAATTTTAAGAAGAACCTATGGTACCATTATCAAGATTTAAGACCCAAGGAGTTAAGATGGGATCAGGCAGATTGAACCAAGATTTAAGGTGCTTGCCTTGCTTGCCACTGACCCCAGTTCAGTCTCTGATACTGCATGATTCTCAAAGCACCAACCAGGAGCAAACAAACCCTGAACACAGAGTTGGTGGTAGTCTCCCCCAGCACTGCTTCATTTAGCCCAAACACCATAAACCAAGAATAAAGGGAAAGGGAATACATATTCAATTAAAAGTAAACAGCTCTGGAATTATAGAGCAAGTAGCACTAAAATATGTGCTGTTTCTCCCAAGAATAGCTCAGAGGTAAACCAACAACTTTGTAGAGATGAGACCAAGAGTAGGATTATGGGGAACTCTCACATCATCAAATTCTATCCTTAACTTCCACTGAGCACCACAACCAGGTATGTCACTCTCTACCCCTGAACTTCCAGTCACCAGAATAATGGCAACAGAAGAAGGTAAGAAGAAAAAATAAAAAAGACAACTAAAAACTTAATTAGATATTTTGAGATGGTAGAGTTTCCTGTTTCAATATGGCACATTAGGGCTGGTGATAGTACAGTGGGTAGGGCACTTGTCTTGCATGATGATGACCCAGATTTGATCCCTGGCACTTTTGTTACATCAGAAGTGATCCCTGAGTACAGAGTCAGGTGTAAGCCCTTAGCACTACCAGATATGACCAAAGAAATCCACAAAAATTAATAAAATAAAATGACACACTAGCACTAAGTCTAGAATATTGGACTTAATATTAGGGTAGACTGAGAGTAAAGAAAAGGAGATATAAATCAATGGAATTTTAAGAAGCTGGTAGTTTTCTTTGCTTCCTTGGACTCCCTTGACTCAGCAATACACAATAGGAAAGCTTTGCTTGCTTCTTGGTGGCATCTTTGACAAAAACAGCATCTCTCAGTATTTGTTTTTAATACTTAAAACTAACGAACAAGAGAGAAGTAAGCATCTAGCATTACCATGGATTAGGGAAAAGAGAGAACAATAAATGAAAACTGAAGATGAAATCAATAGGAACTAAAAAATGGCCAAAACATTCAACTTTTTATTTTTATTTGCTTTGTGTAAGAAAACCAGAGGGAGAAAGAAAAAAGAATTGAAGGTAATTTCCTAAGAACAACTTTCACAAAATGGTTGTAGAAACAGATGACTAGACACTGTCCACCTAATTTTACCCTCGAGTGAGAAAACAAACATCAAAACAAATTTTACATGTTTAGTTGATAAGAAAGAAAAATTAAAATTACTGATTTTATTATTAGTTGGATTTGACTGGTGAAGGAGGAGAAAAAGTAATTGGGAGATTGAAAGAACTTCCCTTTCAAAGTTCTGATTGGACCTCTTATTTAGAAAATATAAGTTCAGTGTGACTTTACCTAATTTATTTCATAAACTGATATTAACAGTTCTTTAATACAGTTATTACTTAGAGATCAAAGCTCAGAGGCATTAAGTTGCCTGCCCCAGATGACACATTTAGAAAATTAATGGACCTGTGATTCAGAACAAGCTTAAGATGCCACAAACTCATTGCTTTGGGTGCTCAGGCCCTCCGAAAGATGTCCAATTAATGGTGTCTGTGTAGTCTTAAAAAATAAGGCATTCAATTTCCCTATAGAATAATCAGAGACTAAAAGTATTTTGACAATTTGAGCTTATGAGAGCTGATGAAGCTCTCAAAAATTGGTTCCAAGTTAGTTAGGAAAACATATCATAAGCATCCAGAAAGAAGCAAGGTTTTCTGCATCTAAGAAGTCAATACAATTTTGAACATGACAATGATTTCTCTAATTCAAATTCCTGAGTAGTGGACTAGCCTGAAAACCTGGGAAAGCTTTACTTGCACCTTCTGGACATCCCGTTTTGATAAGACAGATGCTAACAATTAGAACTGCTAAAAGAACAATAAACGTAATTAAGGAGCTGGCAGGGTTGATCTTATACTCTAGGTAACAGCTGTCTGAGAACATTTACCATACATTTTCTGAGAATGGGAACAGAAATAGACCTTTTATGAAGTTGAGGATGAGTTTGCCCGCCTTTTCTCCATCTTTGGTCTTCCCTTAAAATAAGCTTCCTCTTTCCCACACCACTCACCAAAAGTTTCTTCGCTCTTTAGTTAAGGGGCTTCTTCCTTACTACACATTAAGAGATGGGTTAGTGTGTAATTTTATTTTATTATTTATTTTTAAGGGACATCCACTTTTTCCCCCAGTAACAGCACCATTTTTATATTCCAACAGTAATGTACATGGATATCCATTTTCCTTTCTCTACACCATTGCTTGTTATTTTTTTGTTTCCAAGTATAGACATACTAATGGGTATGAAATGGTAGATTATTGTGGCATACTTTTACTTCCACTATATCTAATGATGGTGGCTACTTTTTCTTTTGCTCACAAGTGTTCATGTATTTTCTCTGGAGAAACAACTTTGCTCATTTTTAAATTGGTTAGTCATATTTTGATAATTGATTTGGAAAAAGTTCTTAATGTATTCTGGAAAAGATTATTTCTCAGATATAGGTTTTTCACCTATTTTCTTTTATTCTGTGGTTCCTTTATTATTCTGCTAATAGTATTCCTTGATGCTACAAAGTTTTTAATATTATTGAGTTCAGTTTACCAAGCTTTTCTATTGATGCGATATCCAATAAATTATTATAGTGATTCCATATTTACCAGTAACATATGTAGGCAGTATTTTTGGGTAATTTTCAAATTATCATTATTAAAAGTAAATCCTAAACAGATACAATATAATGTTTATTTGTTTGGTTTGGTTCTTGGAACACTCCCTCCAGTGCTTAAGGATCATACCTGGTGGGTCTAGAGGACCACATGTTATCAAATATGGACCATTTGTGTATAAGGCAAGTGCCCTACCCACTGTTCTATCTTTCTGGTCCCCAAACAGATATGCTATAGTAGGGTAAAGAGCAAACAATGCATGATTTAGTGAGTTCATATTGCCTCTCAGTTGTCCTTAAGATAAACTTCAAACTCTAAAGTACACCTAGTTTTTCTTATGCCACCTGATACTTGTCAACTTTTGTTTTATTTTGCCTCAGCTTACTCCTGTCATTTAACTTTAGTAGTATTGAGTTTCTTGTGCTTTGGAAAACTTTATGTATGAATTTCTATATGTCTTATTTATAGTCATCTTGCAAGTCTCAACCCAGTCAGCACTACTTCCAGAAAGTCTAGCACAATCTTCCTGCATTTCCAGATAAGGGTTTACATAAAACTGATTTTGAGTCCCTGTTCTATCACAGAGCTTCTATACATAACAAATATTTATGTAGCTCTCTCCTCTCTGAAGACAGTGTACAATGAATGAATTGCATTATGAATTATTATTAACACAGTTGAATATAATGGAGTTATAGAACCTATACATAATATGTTTTTATCACTATATCCTAGATAGCAGAGATGCTTGGTAAATATCCTATGAAGAGAAGACCTGAAGAATAACTTCTCATATTCAGTTCTATATGGTTTAAAAATCTTTTCAACTCAATCATGAACAACTTTGTAGCTGTGTATCTCATGGTAATTCCATTAAAAAGTTTATTTATTAAAAGTTTTTTCATAAATATTCCTATACAGGGATGTACATGGAATCTATTATGCTGAGTGAAATAAGTCAGAGGGAGAGAGACAGACACAGAATAGTCTCACTCATCTATGGATTAAAAAAAAAAGTAAAGACATTATTGTAATAATCCCAGAGAAAATAGAGTTAAGGGCTGGAAAAACTGGCTCACAATATGAAGCTCATCACAAAGAGTGGTGAATGCTATTAGGGAAATAACTACACTAACAACTAGCATGACAACCTTAATGAACGAGAGAAGTAGAATGCCTGTCTCAAATACAGGCAGAGGAGCGGGAGGAGGGAGATTGGGGGCATCAGTGGTGGGAATGTTGCACTGGTGAAGGGGAGTATTCTGTTGACTGAAACCCAACTACAATCATGCTTGTAATTATGGTTCTTAAATAAAGATTTTTTTTTTTTTGGTTTTTGGGTCACACCCAGCAGCACTCAGGGGTTACTTTTAGCTCTATGCTCAGAAATCGCTTCTGGCAGGCTCAGGGGACCATATGGGATGTCTGGATTCAAACCACCATCCTTCTGCATGCAAGGCAAACGTCCTACCTCCATGCTATATCTCTGGCCCCTAAATAAAGATTTTTAAAAAAGTTTTTCATAGGGAAGCATCAAATTTAGAGATTATCTAAAATTTCCTTTTTTTTTTTTTTTTTTTTTTTTGGTTTTTCAGGCCACATCCATTTGATGCTCAGGGGTTACTCATGGCTAAGCGCTCAGAAATTGCCCCTGACTTGGGGGGACCTTATGGGACACCGGGGGATCGAACCGTGGTCCTTCCTAGGATAGCGCTTGCAAGGCAGACACCTTACCTCCAGCGCCACCTCACCGGCCCCAAATTTTCTATTTTTACAATAATTTTTCTTCTGTAAAATTTAGCAAACTTTAATCAAGGTAGTGTTCCAAACATTTATGAATATTAATATATTTAATCTAATAGCATCCTGATGAGGTTAATTACCCTTATTACCAGCAGCTTTCTGAGAATACGGCAGGAATAGATAGGAGAATTAACTTACCTATGGTACCAATTGGACTTGGGGTCTCAAACTCGCGGCCCTCCGTACAACATTTTGTGGCCCTGCCCTAGAGGAATCTTTTTAGTTTTGTTTTGTTTTGTTTTAGTTGTTTGGGTCACACACCCCCAATGTTCAAGGCTTACTACTGACTTTGCACTCAAGGATCACCCGACTTTGCCTCCTGTGGTCCCCAGGTAAATTGAGTTTGAGACCCCTGAGTTTTCAGCCTGTCCCGCATCTTGGTTGTGATGATTTTTAACTAAATATAAAATATTACATACATAAACATTTACAATTAAGAAAGATGGTAAATTTCATATATTTATGATGTTCTGAAGCTAGCTCATATGTCATTTGACTGATTTACTTGAGAGCTGCCAGCTTCTCTCACCAACGCTTTTCTAAGTAGCACATTCCCTAACTTTTACCTTCTCTCTTAGAATCTGTGCTCATTCCAACCTTCTTTGTGGAGGTTCAGAGAAATAAAATAATTATAAAATTTTGGCTTTATCTCTCCTGACAGCATAATATTCCAGTGTGTATATGTACCACAGTTTCTTTAGCCATTCATCTGTTGAAGGGCATCTTGGTTGTTTCCAGACTGGCTCATGATATGAAGCTTACCACAAAGAATGGTGAGTGCTGTTAGAGAAGTAACTACAATAACAATTATCATGACAATGTTAATGAGTGAGAGAAGTAGAATGCCTGTGTTGAATACAGGCGGGGGTTGATGGGATGTTGGGGTGCATTGATGGTGGGAATGTTGCAATGTTATGAAGGAGGGGGTGTTCTTTTTATGACTGAAACCCAATTACAAACATGTTTGTAATCATGGTGCTTAAATAAAATATTTAATAAAATAAAATAAAATTTTGGATATTAAAATATTTAAAGAAAATAGGTCACTAACTCTTTCCTAGTTTTGCATATTAATAGCAAAATTTGAGTTCCAGTGTCTAATAGGTAGCTACAGTGTGAGCTCCCTAAAGGAAGAAAAAATTAGAAGTAACATTTTGAATCAAGATATATTAGAAATTTACCATTGGCTAGATTGCAAAATGTCTTACATCTGAATAATAAATACAATTTACTGATTTTTCTCTGCATGTATTAGAGAAATAAAACATGCAAGATAATCATTTATGTTAAGGACATACAGTAAAGAAACCAAATTATTCTCTGTAGCTAGAACTAGGATGATGGTTAATTGCATATACATTCATTTTCATACCTCTTGCCCTCTTAAATATATCTTATGGAAAGACTGTGATTATTTGTTTGTTTTTTTTCTAAGTGAAATTTCTTATTCACTATAGTAAATCTTTCAAAGTTATGGGGAAATGCGTTTTTCTTTCAGAATTCTCATTCATAGTTAAGAATGCTTGTGGGTATATTTTATTTAGCATGGACAACATTTCCAATTTTACTTGTTCCAGAGAATATAACATTTGCAGCTAATTTCCAATAAAACATTTAGAAATAGCTCAAAGTAAAAACCCATTCTGAATTTTTTTTGCTTTGTTTTTATTCTGCCATGTTTAAAAGCCAAATGCAAATGAAGATTATGACAAGACTATATTTTACTTTTAGATCATGTATTTTACTCCTTTTTTCCAGTAAGCCAGGTTTGGTATATGTGGCAAGATTTTAATATCTTTCTTTAAATCATAAGGTAGAATGATCTTAGGGAGGAGAGTGCCTAAGTAAACAGCTGAATGACTCTAGCTATGAATCCAACAAAGGTCTATTGAACAGAATCTTCACATTTCCAAGTAGGTAGGGTGGAGAGAAAATACAGGGTACATGAGATTTGCTTAGCATGTGGCTGACCACGGGTGGATCCCAAGCATCACGTAAGTTCCCCAAGTTTTGCCAGGGGTCACTTCTGAGCATGGAACCCAGAAATAGCTCCAAACATGAGCTCAAAAATTTATTCTATATGTATTCATGGACAATTTACAGCACATTTTTGCCCTAACTGATCTGGCTCATCTGTATCTTATTTGCAAATTGACAGCTTTGCAAGTAAGTAATTTGCTGTGTGAATTAATACTCAGTTGGTTTTTATAACAGTCTTTTCTAATTATTCATAATGTTATAAAATACACCATGATTTTTAAAAGAACTCAACAAATAACAAACAAATAAAATAATAACATATAAATGTAGATATAGAGAAAAGCATTTTACTATTCCATAAGAAAAACTGATATTATTGATTTTTAATATAATTATACTCTGAAATCCAGAAGATGGAGAAATAAAGATGATAGAAAAAAACTAGATTTTAAACCAATATTAGTAATTTGTGTATCTTTTTATAGTCACTGAGGCGAAAAGACTTTACAATTACAGAGAATTTCTATAAAAGAACCTGCGGGGTAAGGGAGGGGGATAGGGGATGCATACTGGGAACGGGGATGGAGGGAGGACAACACTGGTGGTGGGAATTCCCCTGATTCAATGTCAATATGTACCTAAAATATTACTGTGAAAGATTTGTAATCCACTTTGGTCAAAACAAAAATTATTATAATAATAAAATAAAAAAGAAAATGAAAATGAAAATCTTCCCAAAACAAACAAACAAACAAAAAAGAACAAATTTGACATATTCTTGGGTAATCAGAATAGGTAATAAGTCACCTTTCATATAACTGACATTAGTTCAGTTTCCATAAGGAACCACAGAGCCTTGCTAAAACTGATCCCTGAGCACAGAGCCAGGAGTAAGTTTGATGTGACCCCCAAACAAAAACAACAAAGGAGATATTCAGACAAATCTGAGATAAGGTGTTTAGATAAAAAATAGTTCAAAAAATGCTATTAATTTTAAAAAGTAGAGTCAATGCCAAATTTCCATATAAGAGTCAACTGATATTTATTTCATGTCTACAAAGAATGCCTGGTGCTGACTTCCTAAAAGGGGAGAAAAGACCATGGTCTATGGGACCTGCCTCTCTGTGGAGGTACCATGGACTGATGGATCCAAAAGACAACAGAAAGCAAGCCCTACATCTGAGATGCAGTATTCCAGGCAGAGACAAAAGTAAATAATTCAGTTTTAAAGGCTCAGTAAAATTATATTTATTTTTCATACCAAATGCTAAAAGAACCAACCTATAAGAATTCAATAGTAAATGAACATAACTAAGATAGTATAGATCTATAGATTCATATACATATTTATAAATTCTGATCATTTTTATTCATATATAATACACATATATACCGAATATGTATACACAAATATCATTTCATTTTAAGCATGGTAGGGAGGCACTTAGTTCACACCTGGTAGAACTCTGGGGCTATTTTTGGTTCTGTATTCAGGGCTGATGTGTGGCAGAGCTCATAAGACCATATGCAGTACTGAGAATACAACCAGGGTCAGCTCTATAAAAGCAAAGTGTCTTACCGACTCTATGATCTCTCTTTTTGTTTGTTTGTGGACCACTCTGGCAAAACTCCAGAGTTATACCTTGGTTCTGCACTCAAGAATCACTCCAGAGAGTACTGAGTGAACCATATGAAATGCCTTGGGTCAAACCCAAGTCAGCCACATGCAAGACAAGTGCCTACTCACTGTACTATCTTTCCAGACCAACTCTACCAACTCTGACCCTACAGAAATAGTATTTCTACAGAAAACAGTGATGAAGCATTTCTTGTGCTTTGACCAAAAATCAGAAGCTGAAAATATCTCCATTTACAGGTTTTCATAAGCTTACCTTATCATTTTATAACCTACAGTTAAAAAATAAGAGATCAATTGCAAATATGAGATTATGAAAAAGAAACCTAGTAAGGAAACTAAAATAGTGATCAAATCTGAAGATTTTTGTCTATAGAACTGAGATTATGTAAGGGTGGGGAGGGAGGAGTACTTGGGACACTGGTGGAGGGTAACAGCTCTCTGGTGATGGATATGCTGTTGGAATGATGTATGCATGAAAGGTATGAATAATAATACTGATATTTAAGTGCTAGAAGCTACATAAAATTATTTAAAAAACAAAAAAGTCAGATGATATATTTGTCTTTGTTTTCTAAATAATTGGTTAAACATGAATACTCTAGTTCATTCCACGTTGAAGAAAATGGTAAGCTTTCCTCTTTTCTTATAGTTGAGTAGTATTAAAAATAATTTGCAATTCTATTTCAATTTATTTCTCCACTCATCTGTTGTTGGACACTTGGGTTGTTTCCATATCTTAGACACTGCCATCACATAATCTGGCTAATGTGTAGAAGCAAGGGAACCCTGACCAATGAAAGTACACCTTGACTTCTAACAATAGAATTGACTTTAACAGATGATTGGGAGATATAATGGAAGTGGGGAGAAAGAGAGCTAATCAAAGGGGACATAGGGAAAGAGGGATATTGGCAGTTTGGTGATGAATGTGGTACAGTACTACTGTAGGTCTAAAACATAAATAGGAACACTATTATAAACCATGTTACTATTGAAAACTATATAAATAAGTAAATAGAATAATCCAGGGGGAAGAAAGAAATAGCACCACTTTCTCTTTCATAGTCTAGAAATAAACATAGAATCCTGATGAGAGAGGCCTGCTTTTTTCTACAGAGGTGACTGCTAGTGAATTAAGAATGGGCACTGAGGGCCCAGAGAGATAGCTCAGCGGTGTTTGCCTTGCAAGCTGCCGATCCAGGACCAAAGGTGGTTGGTTCGAATCCTGGTGTCCCATATGGTCCCCTGTGCCTGCCAGGAGATATTTCTGAGCAGACAGCCAGGAGTAACCCCTGAGCACCACCGGGTGTGGCCCAAAATAAAATAAAATAAAAAAAAACAAAAACAAAGAATGGGCACTGAGCTGCAATACCCAAGAACTTGTCATAGATGTAGTTTTGCCAAGATTTATACTCTTACATTCTCTGGCCATTTGGTTCATCCAAGTAGCTTGTATGGACATTAAAGTCTAAATGTCAATATGCACTTGTAACCACAGGTGCTTCCTGATCAGGCTTTGGCTCACCTATCACTGGCTTCAGAGCCATGATTGTTTCAATAGAGCATGGGACAGGTGTGTTCTATTTTAGATGAAGAATAGTTGAGTGCTTTGCCCCACACTCATGACAGTTCTACACTTGCCTTAGGAAGACTGTATTTGTATTTCTCTATTAGCTTACTTTAGTTGACTTATTTGTCACAAAGCTTACTGTTCTATTCTAGGAAGATTTCTGATCTTAGTTTAAAACATTGACCACCACTACCCAATTTCTATCTCAGGCCATCATCCACAGAACTGGCTTCCCTGACTTCTTTATTCATGTCTAAGCAAAGTCAAATGAAAATGAGCTCACTTGTTTATTCATTCAATGATTATACAAGTATTCCCAAAATTCACTGACTCTTCTATGCATCAAGTACTTATCTATTAACGATCCAAGTTGACTGTAGTAAGTAAAGCTCCTGGTGTAATTAGGGAAAGATGAATCAGGTAAATACTATAACAGACAAGAGATGTTTTTGTCTTTAAACTAGTCATTTCTCTCTTTTTCTTTAAGGGTTATGGAATGACCTAGAGAAACATCTTTCCCATTCTGAACCCATGCTATTTAGAAGCAGCTTCTACTTGAACACTTGAGTAGCAGGTGTTGAATCTTAGTCCTGTACAGCCAGTGCATTTATTGGGAAATGTTTGGTTCAGGGACTGCAGAGGGATTCCCATAGTTGAGTTCCTCCTGGGTTCTCTGGTTGGACATGTTAGAAGGGAAGATTATCTAATTTAGCTAGAAATGGAGCTGAAAGGGATGGAACATTACTCTGATGAGAGGAAGGGAGAAAGAGAAAGAGACACATATAGGGAAATATATGGACAGATTTAGGTATACAGATACCTTGGTGTGTGTCTATACACATTCATGCGCTCACACATTCATCCACACACATTTTCTAAATTTAACAGTTGAACATGCACATCTAGTTATGCCTAAAGTTCTAGGAGGCAAAGATGAAGGGCTCATAACACAATGAAACCCAAAAAAAGACACTCTTCTTTTGCAGCTGCTGGAGTCACCATATCCACTTGGCACCTGCCTATTTGTTCTCCACTATTCTCCAATGTCACCTCCTCAGGGAAGACTTTCTTTTCCCAAAGGAATGATTCAGGCCTTTACTCCGTTCTTAATAAACAGAGAGCTCACAAAGACTATCCTTACATCTCACTTTGCCTGTTATATTAGACAGTAATGATGTCTCCAATAAAAATTCCTCAAACACTTCTATGTATCCAGCCTACAGTGAGTGGAGCAGAACATTGGTCTTACTCCAGGAAATTACTAGGGTAATTATCATGTGCAGAAAATGGGCCTTTTAGAAAGAAACCTAAAATAACTTGGTCCTTTTTTCTTTTTCTCTCACCATGTCATCTGCTACCTATCCCTCAGGATACAAGAGCTTAATGCAATCACTTATCAAAATTTAGCCTTGCCAATGAGAGTTCCCTGTCATCTGTCCTCAAAAATGCCTATACTCTTTCACATTAATCAGTGCTCACAACCAGGCATCATTTTTCTCTCCCTTTCCATTTGAAAACAATTACAGATATTTGATTGGCACAACTGAGAGAAAAATTGGTGCTGACACACAGTAAGTAATGCGTGTTTCTAAGTATTCAGCAGCACACAGTATCCCCTCAACCGAAAGAACCCTTTGTTTCAAAATGGCAGCAATGATAAGGTTGAGAAATTTTTCCATAAGCCACAGTTTAGAATGATTGATCAATGCTGGCATCATTATTTGATCCATGTGTATTTTCCCACTAAACTGTACATTCTAAAAGGGAATTATACCATTATGTTTTTACTTTGTGTCATTATATCCTCAGCCAGGGGCTAGACAATCATTTGGTAAACATGAACTTTAAAGCAATGTTAAACCTATTCTGCGAAACAGAATGCCTTATGCAAGTAATTTCTTTTTTATTGCAAGTATGGATATTAGCTGCAAAATTAAATTCTCTCTAGTTTCTATTTTCTCAAAGCTCAAGTTACTGACTGCGTGGCTATATTTTGGCTTAAGCAAGGAAGCATTATTCCAATTATTCCAACGGCATATGGATCAGCATGCCACAGTTCTAAGGTTGGCATCATCAAAATATCCTTGCAATAACTGACAACACTGGCAACTATCCCTTATTTTGCTTTCTAATATTAATAAGCTAATTTGCTAAACTGCATGTTTTCTGTGGGATCTCTAACGTGTCTAACTATAATTTTGAGTCATAATATTTACCATAAAGCTTTAAATGGTGAATATTCAAATGGGATTCCTATATAAAAAGTCCATGTATGGAAGAGCTATAGTATAAAAACATTGGAGGGAAATATCAAGCCTAATTATGAAATCAAATCTAAATATATGTACTATTCAAGTACACTACTTATGAAAATAAAAGGAAACTTGCTTAAGGAGACCATCTTAAAGCACGCTACACCTGCACAGTGGATCTATTTCCATCCAGGAATGTTTACCTTCTTCATGAGGCAATGAATTATTAAAGGCATGCTAAATACCATTTATATTTTATACTTCCATGTTGAAATCTTGTACCATAAATTGCCTTAGGATTCTACTTTTAAATGATTCAACGTGAGTGTTGACTTTTAAAAATGCTTTTCTCTGAAAACTCTGAGTGGCTTTGAAATGCTGAATTCAGAGAACTTTAGGCACTTTTCCTTTTTGTTTTTGTATTTGACAGCTTTAATATCTTAATTTTTACTAAGCACTGAATTTCTACTCAGTCTCCTTAGGTTGTTTAAAAACTCTCTGCTCTTAAAAAACTTAGCTCCTGTAGGGTACAGGAAATGGAAGAAATTAAATTCAATTATTTCAGAAGTATTTTTGAGAGAGAATGGATCTCATATGGTAAGT